>NC_050581.1:17189475-17336975 GCF_011100635.1 Trichosurus vulpecula
GGGAGGGAGAAGAGCAGTATTTGAGCTTTAATGTCACCTGATCTGGTTCAAGAAGGGAATAACATACCCTGATAAGTACAGAAATCTAACTTGTCCTACAGGAAGTAGGAGTGGAAAGGGGAAAAGAAGTGGGGTGGTGATCAGAAGGGAGGGGAGAAGTAGCAACTGGGTAACAGTAAGATAAGGGAGAGGAATAAAGAGGGAAGGTAAACTGAGGAAGGCAGCAGTGAAAAGCAAAACTTTGTTGAGGAGGGGAAGAGGAAAGGGAGAAATAAAAGCATAAACATGGGGAAATAGGATGGAGAAAAAGACACAGATAGAAATCATAATTGTGAATGTGAATGGGATCAACTCTCCCATAAAACGGAAGCAGATAGCAGAATGGATTAAAAACTGTAAACCTACAATATTCTGTTTACAAGAAACACATTTGAAACAGGGGGATATACACAGTGTAGTAAAATATATTGCACCTCAGCTAAAGTAAAAAAGCAGGTGTTGCAATCCTAATCTCAGACAAAGCAAAAGTAAAGACAGATTTAATTAAAAGAGATAAGGAAGGACACTACATCCTGGTAAAAGGCACCATAAACAACAAAGCAATATCATTGCTTAACATATATGCACCAAGTGGTACGATATACAAATTCTTAGAGGAGAGGTTAAAGGCATTACACGAAGAAACAGACAGCCAAACCTCCTCCTTTCTGAACTTCATAAATTTAACCTCAAAATAAGTAAGAAAGAAGTTGAAGACGTAAAATGAAATTTAGAAAAGGCAGATGTCGTAGATCTCTGGAGAAAACTGAATGGGGATTAAAAGGAATATACTTTCCTCTCAGCAGTACATGGTACATACTCAAAAATTGGCCATGTACTAGGGCATAAAAACCTCACAATCCAGTGCAGAAAGGTAGAAGTAGTCAAAGCATACTTTTCAGGTTGTGATGCAATAAAAATTATTTGTAACAAAGAACCATGGAAAAATAAGCTAAAAATTAATTGGAAACTAAATAATCTAATTCTAAAGAATGAGTGGGCAAAAGAAAAAATTAGAGAAACAATTAATAACTTCATTCAAGAGAATGACAATGATGAGACAACATAACAAAACTTATGGTTTGCAGCAAAAGCATTTCTTAGGGGAAGTTTTCTATCTCTAAATGCTTACATGGATAAAACAGAGAAAAAAGAGATCAATGATTTGGGCATACAACTGAAAAAGCTAGAAAAAGAACAAATTGAAAATCTCCAATTGAATACCAAATTAGAAAAACTGAAAATCAAAGGAGAGATTAATAAAGTTGAAACAAAAAAAAACTATTGAATTAATAAAGAAAACAAAGAGCTGGTTTTATTGAAAAATAAATAAAATTGATAAACCTTTGGTCAAGTTGATTAAAAAAATAGAAAGAAAATCAAATTACGTGTATCAAAAATGAAAAGGGTGAGTTCACCTCTAATGAAGAGGAAATCAAAACAATAATTAGGAATCATTTTGCCCAATTGTATGCCCGTAAATTTGACAACCTTAGAGATATGGATGAATATCTCCAAAAACATAAATTGCCCAGACTAACAGAAAAGGAAGTAAAATTTCTAAATTACCCCATCTCAGAAAACGAAATTGAGCAAGCCATCAATGAACTCCCTAGGAAAAAATCTCCAGGGCCAGATGGTTTCACATGTGGATAGTATCAAACATTTAAAGAACAATTAATTCCTATACTTTGTAGACTATTTGGGAAAATAGGTGAGAAGGAGTACTACCAAATTCTTTTATGATGCAAATATGGTCCTAATACCCAAACCAGGTAGAGTCAAAACAAAGAAAATTATAGACCTATTTCCCCATTGAATATTGATGAAAACTTTTAAATTGATTATTAGCAAAAAGACTGCAGCAACTTATCACTAGAATAATACACTATGACCGGGTAGGATTTATTCCAGGAATGCGAGGCTGGTCCAATATTAGGAAAACTATTAGCATAATTGACCATATCAACAACAAAACTAGCAGAAACTATATGATCATCTCAACAGATACAGAAAAAGCTTATGACAAAACACAATGCACATTCCTATTAAAAATACTAGAAAGCATAGGAATAAATGGAGCCTTCCTTAAAATTATAAATAACATCTACCTAAAACCATGAACAAGCATTATTGGTAATGGGGATAAGCTAAATGCATTTCCATTAAGATCAGGGGTGAAACAAGGATGTCCATTATCACTGCTACTATTCACTTGGGTACTAGAAATGTAAGCTGTAGCAATAAGAGAAGAAAAAGAAATTGAAGGAATTAGAATAGACAAAGAAGAAACTAAATTATCACTTTTTGCAGATGACATGATGATTTACTTAGAGAATCGTAGAGAATCAAGTAAAAAATCTACTTGAAAAAATAAACCACTGTAGCAAAGTGGTAGGATATAAAATAAACCCACATAAATCTTCAGAATTCCTATATATTACTAACAAAGCCCAACAGCAAGAGATAGAAAGAGAAATTCCATTCAAAGTTACTGTAGACACTATAAAATTTTTGGAGTCTATCTGACAAGACAAACCCAGGGTCTAAATGAACATAATTATGAAACATTTTTCCCTCCAATAAAGTCACATCTAAATAAATGGAAATACATCAGTTGCTCATGGTTAGGCCGAGCTAATATAATAAAAATGACAATTTTACCTAAATTAATCTATCCATTCAGTGCCACGCTGATTGAACCACCAAAATATTATTTTACAGAGCTGGATAAAATAATAACAAAATTCATCTGGAAGAACAAGAGGTCTAGAATATCTAGGGTATTAATGAAAAGAAATGTTAGAGAAGGTGGCCTAGCCATACCAGATATTAAACTGTACTATAGAGCAACAGTCATCAAAACTACCTGGCACTGGCTAAGAAACAGAGTTGTGGGTCAGTGGATAGGTACACAAGATGGAGAAGTCAATGACTATAGCAATCTACTCTTTGATAAACCCAAAGAGGCCAGCTTCTGGGTTAAGAATTCACTATTTTACAAAAACTGCTGGTAAAATTGGAAAATGGTAGGGCATAAACTGGGCCTAGACCAATAACTTACACCATATGCCAAAATAAAGTCAAAATGTGTTCATGATTTAGGACTAAAGGCTGATAAGACAAGCAATTTGGGAGAGGAAGGAATAGTTTACCTATCAGATTTATGGAGAAGAAAAGAATTCATGACCCAACAAGAAATAGAGAGCATTACAAAATGCGAAAAGGATAATTTTGATTATGTTAAATTAAATGTTTTTGTACAAAAAAAGTCAATGCAACAAAGATTGGGAGGGAAGCAGAAAATTGGGAGAAAATCTTTACAACCAGTGTCTCTGATAGAGGCCTCATTTCTAAAATATACAGGGAACTGAGCCAAATATATAGGAATACAAATCATTCCACAATTGAGAAATGGCCAAAGGATATGAATAGGCAGTTTTCAGAGGAAGAGATTAAAGATATCTATAGGCATATGAAAAAATGCTTGAAATCTCTCCTGATCAGAGAAATGCAAATTGAAACAACTCTTAGATACCACATCTCTCCTGTCAGATTGGCTAAAATAATAAAATAGGAAAATTATAAATGCTGGAGAGGATGTGGGAATATTGGAACATTGTTACATTGCTGGTGGAGTTGTGAAATGACCCAGCCATTCTGGAGAGCAATTTGGAACTATGCCCAAAGAGCTATAAAAATGTTCATCCTCTTTGATCCAGTAACACCACTTCTAGGGTTGTATCACAAAGAGATCACACAAGTGGGAACAGGACCCATATGTACAAAAATACTTATGGTGGCTCTTTTTGTGGTAACTAAGAATTGGAAATCAAAGAGATGCCCATTATTGGGGAATGGCTGAACAAGCTGTGGTATATGAAGGTAAGAAATGGGGATGATACGGACTTCATAATAACCTGGAAAAACCTACACCACATAATGCTGAGTGAGCAGAGCAGAGCCAGGAGCACATTATACACAACCATGGATATACAGATTCTGTGAGGACTAATCCTGATAGACTTTGCTCTTCTCAACAACACAAGGTTCAAAGACAACTCCAAAGGACTCGTGATGGAGAATGGTATCTACATCCAGAGAAAGAACTATGAAGTATGAATGCAGACTGAAGCACACTTCATGCTCACCTTCCGCTCTGCCCCCCTGCCTCTTTTTTTTTCTTTCTCTCTTTTGTTTTTGTTTTTGGGTTGTTTTTTTTGGTACTATTTCTTCTTTCTCATGATTCATTCCATTGATCATAATTCTTCTCCACAACTTGACTATTGTGTAAATTAATTCAATGCAAACTTGTACGTGGAAGTTATATAGGATTCCATGCTGTCTTGTGGAGTGAATGGGGTAGGGAGGGAAGAAAATCTGGGATTCAAAATTATGTAGAACCAGGTGTTGTAAACTAAGAACTTTAAAATTAAATAAATAAATAATTTTAAAAAATACAGTTGGTGGAATCATCTCAAAAAAAAAATAAAATTGTAGACACTATAAAATATTTGGGAGTCTATCTGCTAAGACAAACCTGGGGCCTATATGAACATAATTTTGAAACACTTCTAATTTGAATAAAGTCAGATTTAAATAAATGAAAAATTATCAGTTGCTCATGGTTAGCACTGATCTGATATAACAAAAATGTCAATTTTACCTAAATTAATTTATTTATTCAGTGCTATACCAGTCAAACTAGCAAAATTTTTTTACAGAGCTGGATAAGATTATAAAAAATTCATCTGGAATAAGAAGAGGTCTAGGATATCTAGGGAATTAATGAAAAGAAACACTTGGGAAGGTGGCTTAGCCGTACCAGATATTAAACTGTAGTATAAAGTGGCAGTAATCAAAACTACCTGGTACTGGCTAACAGACAGTCGTGGATCAGTGGCATAGGATAGGTACACAAGACAGAGTAGTCACCGACTACAGCAATCTACTCTTTGATACACCCAAAGAGTCCAGCTTCCGGTATTAGAATTTACTATATCACAAAAACTGCTGGGAAAATTGGAAAATGGTAGGGCAGCAACAGGGCATAGACCAATATCTTACAACTTATATGGAAATAAAATCAAAATGGGTTCATGATATAGGAATTAAAGCTGATACTATAAGCTGTTTGGGAGAGCAAGGAATACTTTACCTATCATATTTATGAGAAAGCATAGAATTCATGACACAACAAGAGATAGAGACCATTACAACACGTAAAATGGATAATTTTGATTACATTAAATTGAAAAGACTTTTTTTTTGTGTAAAAGGCCAGTGCAGGCAGAGCCAAGATGGCAGCTGGTAAACAGGAACTGGTGTGAGCTCCGTACCGAGTCCCTCCAAAAACCTATAAAAAATGGCTCTGAACCAATTCTAGAATGGCAGAACCCACAAAACAGCAGAGGGAAGCAGGGCTCCAGCCCAGGACAGCCTGGATGGTCTCTGGGTGAGGTCTATCCCACACGGAGCTGGGAGCTGGGAGCTGGGAACAGAGTGGAGCAGAACCCAGCCGGAACGGCATGGACCATCCAGACCAGAAGCCGGGCGGAGGGGGCCCTAGCGCCCTGAGTCAGTGAGCTGCGGCAGTTACCAGACTCCTTAACCCACAAACACCAAAGACTGCGGAGAAGGTTAGTGGGAATTAGTGGAAAAAGCTGTGGGAGTAGAAGGAGTTCGTGGTTCGACTAACAGCCCCAGAGGCAGCGGAAGTGGGGCAGCTACAGCTGTTGTTACTTCTGGCTCCAGGCCCACCTGGTGGGAGGAATTAAGTGGCGGATCAGAGCAGGAGTGCACGACCTGCTGAAGATCTAAGCCCAGTCTGGGTTGGGGGTTGGGGAAGGAGCAGTGCTGGTGTGGCAGTGCTGGCACCTCCCCCCCAAACGTGGAACATAGAAGTCTCTAGTCTACAAGCAGTCATACCCCACTGAAAAACTCAAAGGTCAAATGAGTTGGCTGGGAATATGGCCAGGCAGCGAAAACGCACCGAGATTCAGTCTCAGACTTTGCATTCTTTCTTTGCTGACAAAGAAGACCAAAACATACAGCCTAAAGAAGTCAATAAAGTGCAAGACCCTACACCAACAGCCTCCAAGAAAAACATGAACTGGTCCCAGGCCATGGAAGAGCTCAAAAAGGATCTGGAAAAGCAAGTTAGAGAAGTAGAGGAAAAATTGGGAAGAGAAATGAGAAGGATGAGAGAAAACCATGAAAAACAAGTCAATGACTTGCTAAAGGACACCCGAAAAAATACCGAAAAATACACTGAAGAAAACAAAAATAGACTAAGTCAAATGGCAAAAGAGCTCCAAAAAGGCAATGAGGAGAAGAATGCCTTGAAAGGCATCATTAGTCAAATGGAAAAGGAGGTCCAAAAGACCACTGAAGAAAATACTATTTTAAAAATTAGACTGGAGCAAGTGGAAGCTAGTGATTTTATGAGAAATCAAGATATTATAAAACAGAACCAAAGGAATGAAAAAATGGAAGATAATGTGAATATCTCCTTGGAAAAACCACTGACCTGGAAAATAGATACAGGAGAGATAATTTAAAAATTATTGGACTACCTGAAAGCCATGATCAAAAAAAGAGCCTAGATATCATCTTTCAAGAAATTATCAAGAAGAAATGCCCTGATATTCTAGAGCCACAGGGCAAAATAGAAATTGAAAGAATCCATCGATCACCTCCTCAAATAGATCCCAAAAAGAAATCTCCTAGGAATATTGTTGCCAAATTCCAGAGCTCTCAGATCAAGGAGAAAATACTGCAGGCAGCCAGAAAGAAACAATTTGAGTATTGTGGAAACCCAAACAGAATAAACCAAGATCTGGCAGCCTCTACATTGAGATCGAAGGGCTTGGAATACGATATTCCGGAGTTCAATAGAGCTAGGATTAAAACCTAGAATCACCTACCCAGCAAAACTGGGTATCATGCTTCAAGGCAAAATATGGATTTTCAATAAAATAGAGGACTTTCAAGCTTTCTCAGTGAAAAGACCAGAACTGAATACAAAATTCGACTTTCAAACACAAGAATCAAGAGAATCATGGAAAGGTAATCAAGAAAAAGAACAAGAAAAAGAAATAGCAAGGGACTTACTAAAGGTGAACTGTTTTGTTGACATTCCTACATGGAAAGATGATGTGTATGATTCATGAGACCTCAGTATTAGGGTAGCTGAAGGGAATACGCATACATATATGTTTATGTATATATATGGGTGAATGTGTATGTATGTATATATCTATGTGTGTATGTGTGTATATATATATATATATATATATATATATATATATATATATATATATATATAAAGAGAGAGAGAGAGAGAGAGAGAGAGAGAGGGAGAGAGGGAGAGAGCGGACACAGCGTGAGTTGAAGATGAAGGGAAGATATCTAAAAGAAATAAAATCAAATTAAGGGATGAGAGGGGAACATACTGAGAGAGGGAGATAAGGAGAGATAGAATGGGATGGATTATCTCCCATAAAGTTGGCAAGAGGAAGCAGTTCTGTGGGAGGAGGGGAGAGGGCGGATGAGGGGGGAATGAGTGAACATTGCTCTCATCATATTTGGCCTAAGGAGGGAATACCATACATACCCAACTGGGAGTCTTACCCCACAGGAAAGAAGAGGGAAGAAGATAAAAAAAATGGGGGGATGATGGAGGGGAGGGCAGATGGGGGTGGAGGTAGTCAAAAACAAACACTTTCGAAAGGGGACAGGGTCAAGGGAGAAAATTCAATAAAGGGGGATGGATTGGGAAGGAGCAAAATATAGTTAGTCTTTCGCAACATAAGTATTGTGGAAGGGTTATACATAATGATACACATGTGGCCTATGTTGAATTGCTTCACTTCTTAGGGAGGATGGGTGGGAAGGGAAGAGGGGAGAGAATTTGGAACTCAAAGTTTTAAAAACAGATGTTCAAAAACAAACAAAAATATTTTTGCATGCAACAAGAAAATAAGATACACAGGCAATGGGGCGTAAAAATTTATCTTGCCCTACAAGAAAGGAAGGGAAAAGGGGATGGGAGGAGAGTGGGGTGACAGAGGGGAGCGCTGACTGGGGAACAGGGCAACCAGAATATACACCATCTTGGAGTGGGGGGGAGGGTAGAAATGGGGAGAAAATTTGTAATCCAGACTCTTGTGAAAATCAATGCTGAAAACTAAATATGTTAAATAAATTTTAAAAAAAAGAAAAAAAAAGGCCAGTGCAACAAAGATTAGGAAGGAAGCAGAAGATTGGGAGAAAATCTTTACAAGCAGTGCCTCTGATAAATAACTCATCTGTAAAATATTCTGGTAACTGAAAACCATTTATAGGAATACAAGTCATTCCTCAATTGAGAAATGGTAAAGGATATGAACAGGCAGTTTTCAGAGGAAGAAATTAAAGATATCTGTAGGCATATGAAAAATACTGTAAATAATGACTAATTAGAGAAATGCTAATCAAAGCAGCTCTTAGGTACCACATCTCTCCTGTCAGATTGGCTAAAATAACAAAACAGGAAAATGATAAATGCAGGAGAGGATATGGGAAAATCAGGACACTGTTACATTGCTGGTGGAGTTGTGAACTGATCCAGTCATTCTGGAGAGCTATTTGGAACTATGCCCAAAGGGCTATAAAAATGTTCATACCCTTTGATCCAGCAATTCCACTTCTAGGGTTGCATCCCAAAGAGATCACACAAGTGGGAAAAGGACGCATACGTACAAAAATATTTATAGTGGCTCTTTTTTTAGTAGCTAAGTATCGGAAATCAAGGGGCCTGAATCACTGATCTGTGGTGGTTTCCAGACTTCTCAACCCACAAAACCCAAAGATCAGTGGGAAAATCTTGTTGGACCTGGTTGACAGAAGTAAGAGAGAAGGGTGCCATAGGTGGCTGCAGGGCAGCAGTGGACGTAGCAGCATCAGTGTCAGCTGATTCTGGAGCTCCAGACCCACAGACAGTGGGGGGAATCAAGCTGCTGATCAGAGTGGGAGTGCAGGGACCTTTTTGCTCATGCTGAGGTCTTTCTTTCCCAGCTTGCTTCTGGGTCACAGTCCTGTTAATGTTAACTGTATAATTAATGCTATATGTTTCAGATAATAAAAGTTGACATTTATATAACACTGTGCAGGTACTTGTGCAAAGCACTTTACATGTATTGTCTCATTTGACTCTTGCAAGTATCCTGTGATATGGGGAACATGGGTATTAGTGTACCTAATTTATAGACAGAAACAGCTTCTTATATTAAAAAGGATGCTACACCTAGATCAGGGAAGACTAGGACTCCAGTACTACCTAAGAGACATATTAACAGTGTGCTAAGGCAAGTCATTTAATGACTAAGACATATATTGAATCATGGATTTATTATAATCTCAACATGAAGATATTGAAACAAAGAGGTCATGTGACTTTTCCATGGACATGGTCATAAATCTAGGAGATGCAAGAGTCAGAATTTAAGTGCAGTTCTCCCAGCCCACTCATTTTAGACATAAGAAGGCTATATGATTTGAAGTCATACTGCTGTTTTGTGGTAGTTTCATCTACATACTGGTTCTTACTTGGTCCAGTGTTCTTTCCACTACATATTTTCAAGAAGACTTAAGAGTAACTATAAGATAGATTTAGCTTAGTTCAGATATTTAAATTTTCTATATTTTCCTGAGTTTTCCTTGAGGTAGCCAGGGCTTGAGATATCTTGAAGTTTTATGTACAATGTCCACAAAATAAAAACTTGAGATTATTAGGTAAGGCCTGGAGACTAAAATTATAATTGGTGAAGTGGACTCATTTACAGTTAGTGTGATTTTGAGGTATTAAGGGAAAACAAATAAGGGAAAATAATGTAGTGAAATATGAATTGGCAGCATTGTGGGTCTTTTCCTGCTGAAAGAGTATCACTAACTGGTTGTTTAATGTCAAATGTAAAATAGATTCACATGTAAATTCCAACTTCTAAGAATTTATTTTGATTTCTTCCTTCCTTCCTTCCTTCTTTCTTTTCTTCAGAGGCAGTTAAACAAATACAGAAATTTGTCATCATGGTGTAATATATATGCGTATATATCCCAGCATATATGTATATAGACATGTATGTGTGTATGCATATAAGTACACATGTGTGTATTCATATGCTTGTGGTATGTGTATGTGTGTGTGTGTGTGTGTGTGTAGTTTTGTTCTGAGAAAAATCAATGAAACCTAGTAATCTGGTTCTAACTTCCACTGTGGCATTATAAGTTTAGAAGACAGTCACTTGCAGGATATGTATGAAGACTACTTGTTGAATTTTTCCTTAAAGGAGACAAGATTGAGATTGTAGCCTTAAATTGCTAGGACTGGAATTATGCAAATAAACACAAAGGTTCTTCTGATAAAGTTACAATTGGATGTAAATTTAACATGTAAGATTTTGTAAAATAGAGCCAACATTAGCACCTAGTAATAGCATCTGGGCAATAATCCTGGTGCAGTCAAGACAAATAAGATATACTTCCCATAACTATCCTGCAATCAGGTCAGGAAGAAGGAAGGTACAGGGCCAAAGATCACTATAGAATTTTCTAAATATAGTCCTTGTCTAAACAAGGTAGTTTGGACACAGTGAACTTCCCAAAACAAATCTAGTTTCAAACTGAAATCTCTGGCATGGAACTTATAAACATGATATTTACCCATATCTTCACTCCCCCTAGGTAGCATTCCTTCATTTCAACCAGGAATCTCCATAGTGATCATTGTAGGTAGGAGAGATTCATAAAGTTTATGGAATAAACATTCCCAATTAGAATAATGACCAACATAAAAATTGCTCACAAAGATGATATGGATGATTTGGTAAGGTACAGATGTATTGATTGGTTTTGTTGATTGTGATAAATATTGTGATATCTAGTAGAATGATAATTCCATGAATTCAAATAAGTTAAGAAATATAATTTTGTTTTATTTATTTATATTGTTCAAGAAATATTATCTCTAACTAATTGCACAGCTGGATGATTTTTTTAAAAAGTTTCAACTGAAGGGAAAGAATGGAAGAAAGACATGCAAGTCATTTAAGAAGGAGAGAGAGAGTGACTTGAATATTGATAGATGACGATAACAGCAAGGTTACTGAGGGATGACAGCTGAGGAAGGGTCTGGGGTAACAACAAAAAGCCAAGAATAAATAGTTTTTAACTAACCCTGTGATTTTTGTGAGGTAGTGGATGAAGTGGGGAGGAAAAGAGCAAGTAACATTTGACAGGCTGGAAAGAGGAAGACAAGATTTCCTTTAATGTGAACAGATAAAAGGAGCATAAGAAGAATAGTTCACAAATGAAGGGAAGTTTAATAGAGGCTTACAATGGAAAGCCCAGGCGGAGGAAGTGGGACTAAGGTGAATGAGGAAGGATTGAAATATTGGAGTATAAGAACATAATAAGATGTAGGAGGTAAAATAATTTTTGTCTGAGTAAAATATCAGGGAAAGGAAAAGTAGAAAACTGGTTCATTCTACAAAGAAAGCAAAGGCAGGGGACAGAGTCAAGATGCTCCGGTGCAGAGGGAGTAGTGGTGGTGGTAGCAAATGCTTCCACAGCTCTTAGCCCGTAGACAGTGGGGGGATCCTAGAGGCTAGTCAGAGGGGGATTATGGGGATCTCTTTGCTGGCACTGAGACAGGATTCTCTCGCTTTGCGGGTTCCTGGATCTAGGTTGCAGTCCTCAGTGTCAGTCCTGGGGCGAGGAGGAGCACTGGCATGGGGGAGCTTGTGCAGTAGTGGAAAGGGAATATTCCTCACATTTCCAATTCAGGAAAGAGTGCTTGTAGTCACTCCAAGAGCAGAACACAGACCAGAAGAGTTGCAAACACCACTCCTTTGATCATATCACCTTGGAAATACCGAAAATTTACAGGTGCCTAGAAGCATCTCTGGAAAAAGCTGGAGAAACCCCTGATACTTGGGACAATATATCCTGCATGCTGGGAGCAGATTATTATTTTAACAAAGAGGTAAAAATTCAAGTAATTTTTATGGAAAATGAGCAAACAGCACAAAATTCAAACTGTAGAATCTTAACTTGTTGACAGGGAAGATTAAAACATGCAACTAGAAGAAGACCACCAAGTTAACACCCTACATCAAAAGCTTCCAACAAGATATGAATTGGTTACAGGGCATGGAAGAACTCAAAATGGATTTTGAAAATGAGGTAAGAGACATGGAAGAAAAATTGAGAAGAGAAATGAGGGTGATGCAGACAATCATGAAAAATGTTGACAGCTTGCTAAAGGAGAACCAAAAAATACTGAAGAAAATAACATCTTAAAACTTGAATACCCAAATAGCAAAGGAGATTCAAAAAGGGAATTAGAACAATACCTTACAAAGAAGAATTGGCCAAGTGAAAAAGTAGTTCCAAAATTCCCCTGAAGAAAATCATCCCTTAAGAAGTAGAATGGAGCAAATGAAGCTAATGACTTTATGAGAAATCAAAAATATATATAAAACAAAACCAAGAGAATGAAAAAAAAATAGAAGGAAATGTGAAATATCTCATTGAAAAGAATACTGACCTGGAGAATAGATCCAGGAGAGAGAATGTAAAAATTATTGAACTACCTGAAAGCCATGATCAAAAAAAGACCCTAGATATCATCGTTCAAGGAATTATCAAGGGAAACTGCCCTGATATTCTAGAACCAGAGGGGGAAATAGAAATTGAAAGAATCCACCAATCACTTCCTGAAAGAGATCCCAAAAGGAAAACTCCTGGGAATATTGTAGCAAAATTCCAGAGTTCCCAGATCAAGAATAAAATATTTCAAAAAACCAGAAAGAAATAATTCAAGTACTATAGAAACACAAGCAGGATAACACAATATTTAGCACCTTCTACATTAAAGGATTGGAGGATTTGGAATAAAATATTCTGGAGCTCAATGGAGCTAGGATTAAAAGCAAGAATCACCCACCCAACAAAACTGAGTATAATCCTTCAGGAGAAAAAATAGACATTCAATGACATAGAGTATTTTCAAGTCTTCTTGATGAAAAAACCAGAGTACAACAGAAAATTTGACTTTCAAATAGAAGAATCGAGAGAAGCATGAAAAGGTTAAGGGGGAATAGAAATCACAACGGACTTATTAATGTTGAACTGTTTACATTCCTACATGTAAAGATGCTATTTGTAACTCATGAAACCATTCTCAGTATTAGGGTGATTGGAGGGAATACATACATACATACATATATATACATATATACATACATACATACACATACATACATACGCATTTACATATGTGTGTGTATCTGTATAAACTTTTACAGTGGAGTGAAGAGGCTGTACTTGAAAAGGAATTAATGAAGCTTACTTTCCTCAGATTTGGCTTAAGGACAGAGTAACATACATACTCAATCAGGTATGGAAATCTATCTTACCCCACAGGAAAGTAGGAGGGAAGGGGTTAAGAAGAGGGATGATAGAAAGGGGTACAGATTTTGGGAGGGAGTAAACAGATGCAAACACTTTTGAGGAGAGACATGGTGAAAGGATAATTGAATAAATTGGTGGGGTAGGATGGAGGGGAATATAGTTAGTCTTTAACAACCTGACTATTATGGAAATGTTTTGCATGACTACATATGTATTACCTATAAGGAACTGCTTGCCTTTTCAATGAGAGTGGGTGGGTAGGGAGGAAGGGAGAGAATGTGAAACTCAAAGTTTTAAAACAAAATGTTAAAAACTGTTTTTACATGCAACTGGGGAAAAAAGACATATAGGCAATGGGGCATAGAAATCTATCTAACCCTACAAAAAAAAGAAGGGGAGGGGATAAGGAAAGAGGGGGGATAATGGAAAGAAGGTCAGATTAGGGGAATCAGAATGCATGCTGTCTTGGGGTAGGGGGAGGGAAGAGATGCCCAGAAAATTTGGAAGCCAAAATATTGTGTAAGTGAATGTTAAAAATTAATAATATATTATTTTTTTTAAAAAAAGAAAAGGAAAGCATTAACTAGATGGATCTTTGTACATCAAATTTTCTTCAGAAGAAGAAGAAGAAGAAGAAGAAGAAGAAGAAGAAGAAGAAGAAGAAGAAGAAGAAGAAGAAGAAGAAGAAGAAGAAGAAGAAGAAGAAGAAGAAGAAGAAGAAGACCTATAGTTTATAAAATTTTTAAATTTCTTAAAAATTTTGCATATATTATATGATTTAGTCTTCACAATAACCCCTTATGAGGTATTGTTTGGTTGTTTTCAGTCACATCAGACCCTTTATGACCCCTCTTGGGGTTTTCTCAGCAAAATATTGAAGTGGTTTGCCATTTCCTTCTCTTGCTCATTTTTAAATATGAGGAAATTGAGGCTGAAAAGGTTATTTGACTTACCCAGAGTCACACAGCTATTGTCTGATGATGGACTTTGAACTCATGTTCCTTATACCAGGCCTAGCACTCTACACACTACACCCCCAGCTGCCACTATGAGATAGATGCCATTATTTATCCTGTTTTGTAGATGGAGGGAATTTAATTGAGGAAGAATTGAGTGACTTGTTTAGGGTCACATAAATACACTATTAGAAAAAAGATTCAACTATATATGCATATATTTGTATATACATGTGCACACATGTATATATGTGTGTATATGTGTATGTATGTGTGTATATACATATGTGTGTGTGTGTGTGCAGGGATCGTTATAGAAGACTAGTTTCCCCCCAATGCCCACCCCACAATTTCTATTTGTTTGACACTGCTGGCATATATGATCTAGATATAAGTTATTAAAATTTTGATATGCACATTCCCTGAATTCTTCTCCCAGATAGAAAACATTCTCTCAAGATTCAAGTGAAGTTTTGTCCACTTTTGGTAATGGTGATAGTTATGGATGTTAAAGAGGCCATTATATGTCCCATGTTCCATCCAGGTAAAGTGCTTACCCTAATGATTGGGAACTATGACTCTTAAGCAAAATCTTAGAGTGCCCATATTTTGCATACCTTGTGATCTAGCAAATACATTATTAACCATACGCTTTCCAAAAATGCAAAGAGCAGAAAGGACTCATAATTATAAAGATATTACTTTTATGATATTGTATACTCTAAGCAAAGACCTAGAAACCTAGGTGCCATTAATTAGGGAAATGGATGAACAAACTGTAGAATACAAATGTAATAAAATATTATTGCATTGTAAGAAATGGCAGATAGTATGTTACTAGAAGAACTTAGGAAAAAATTTACGAAGAAGGTAAGTAGAACCAGGGTACTAATTTGTACAGTAATAATAATAATGCAAGGGAATGGAACTTTGATGGACTAGAACTCTGATCATTGGAAGGATGACTTCAGACTACTGATGATGAAACATGCTTTAAATCTCTTGGCATTGAAATGATAGACTAAAGTTGCAGAATAAAACATATATTTTTGAATGTAGCCAATTTATTGACATGTTTAATTTGTTTACATTTATTAGTTACAAAGGATAAATTCTGGGAGTAGTTAGACAGCTAGGTAGACAGTGATTTGATTTTTCTAATAAAGAAATGAAAGAAAAGAGTCACTGAAATGGTAAAAATAAATACATAGAATAGCACCAGTGGAAGTTCAGATGTAAACACTCTGCAAATATCTTGTATTTAAAAGAAAATTTTAGCTGAATATACAAAACTTTTGGGTTCTTTGAATGTAGAAATTTTCATCCTGATATTTGTGAAAACTGAAATAAAAAGAATAGTTGAAAATCTCAAAAAATGTCTTATTCTATTGGTTAGATAATATGAATATAATATAAGCACAGCCAAACACAAGTAATTTGTAAATAAAAGAAACTGAATGTTTGTTTATTACAAACACATGAATCATTATTAGACAATGAAGATGACCTATCTTTCATCACTAGTGAAGAAAAATTTGGAAACAAATAATTGCCTCATATGCTGTAATCATCGCTTCATATGTTGAAAGAACAACCAAAAAAGTAGCATTTTCACTGTATAGATTTCCTTTCCTTGATATTCTTTGAAATGGAAATACAAAGTATACTTAAGAGTAACATGAATTGTAGAAAATTCAAGGCAAGTAAGTAATGGTTTAAACATAGTCTCATTTTTAGTTGGGCAATGGTTAGAAAATGTGTCGGAGTCCTTTGAAGACACACATAGCTATGGTTCTGAATATAATTGTTATTGTTTTTGATAGAAGTTGATAGACGGTACACATTATATATCCCTGTACTAAACTATTTTGAAATTCTAAAGTTTTAATTGAAGCTGTTTGCTGATACACTGGGTAGAGTGGGGGAACTGGAGTGAAAGAGGTATGCACTCTAAGGTACTGAAGCTGTGAGACCCTGGGCAAGTTAACTTATATTGGCCTCAGTTTCCTCATCTTTTTTTTTAAAAAAGATAATGATAGTTCCTATCCCCCAAGGACGTTGTGAGGATCAATGAGATCATATGTGTAAAACACTTTGCCAACTTTGAAGCACTATATAAATGATAGCTGTTATTTGGTTAGATCAAAGTAGAGGTAGTAGACAAGTGTATTGAGAGTAAACCTTAAGCACAGAAGGAGGTCAGTGAAAATCATGCCCCTGGCACAATACAGGCTGTATAATACTGAGCAAGTCACTTAGTCTTTCAATGTTTTTGATGATATGTTGATTAACTAAGACCAAAAAGAAAAAGAAAAAAGTCATTTTTATGGTGCAAATATGTACAAAATAATACATAAAAACATGCATACACACATACATATACATATGTATATACTCATAAATTGTGTGTATGCATATATGTACTAGAGTTTTCCTAATTCACAGTTTATTCTTGGTATTAATAGTTTTCTGAAAATAGAAAGCAGATTTTAAGTGACTGAGGAAACTGAGCAATAGTAGTCAGTAAAAATCTCCAAGGAAATATAACAAGCTTAATTTCTAAACAGAATATTTAGGAACCAAATCTAACAATATATGTTGCCAAATATCAAAGGAAACACAGGATTCGTCAAAACATGTAATTATTGATGAAAAAATATTCCTGTATGGTTATTATTGTTTTTCATATTTGGTTTCATTGTTGTGGAGAATTCCAGAGTAGAAAATGTCTTTTGTTAATGCAGGGAAGAAACTTTTTCTATGAATTACTGTGGCAATGTTGTCCAGAGCCCTAAAAATGGCTTGCACAGGGTCACACAGATAAAAATATGTGAGAATTTTGTAAATTACAGTTTAAAAGTAATCTCATTTAAAGTTGCTAGAAAATTCTCAAATAATCTTACAAATCCATATGCCAAGCTTCACTGGTAGCTTTCCAAATTATGTAAATAGTATTTCCTTAATTTGGTCATACATATGGAACAGACTATTTAAGTGTTTCAACAAGGGTTTAGTTACATTTGTGTTAAGAAGGTCCAATAGATCTTTTTTTTAAAGAATGTGTTCATTCTTTAAAAAAAAAAAAGGTATTTTTGTGCTATTAAGAAAAAAATTAATTAGACGACATGAATTAGCCAACTCTTCCCATAGAAGAAAGACAGCATCTTATCTATAATTTAAAAGTCAGTTTCCTAGAGCAGTGGTATAAAACTCAAAAAGAAAAAAGAGAACACTAATCTATTCTTAAGAATTCCTTAAGTCTGCACATTGACTTACTTTTAAAATATAGTATTATATATGTCTTATTGGATCTTTATTTATTTTGTAAAATACTTTCCAATTACAATATTATCTTGTTGTGACATCATTCAGGAGTACTCTCTTACCTTCCTTCTCCCTCCCTCACGTGTGTTTGATGCCTCTCTCCTAGAGAACAGAGAGGTTAGTTGCATTTCCCAAGGTCATACAATCAGTAGAATTTGAACCCACATCTACCTAGCTCTAAAGTGGCCTCTTATCCAGTACCTGACCTAATTTTTGTACCAAGTATGAGATTTTTAATAATAAAAGTCCTTTTTATCATTTAAAATAAAAAATGCAAATATATCTACTCAAACTCAGTTGAAATCAGCTAAATATATTCAATTTTATGTACTCATTAATGCTGAAATTCAGTTGATTGAATATGTATACATATATAATTTATATGCACATACATATTTACATAACCATATATGTTACAATATATATCACACAACATATATTAAATTATGTGTTGAAGTTAAGACCATGAAGAACCAAGAGACAATATAAAAAACTTAACATAACATATAGATTTGGAATCTGTTTTGAATTTTTTTATTTCAAATTTTTGTTTTGAAATTTTGTCTAACTTTAGCAAAATACATACTTGAATATAACAAGAACACACTATTTGTCATTTTGTTATTTTAAATTTTGGCAACTGGCTCGTAAGATGCTAAGCTGTAGCTTCTTGGAAGAGGAAACAATGAAACTTCTTTAGGACCTTAAAATGTCTGGTTTCTTTATACCCATTTTGTGACTTATCCTAAGGTTCTGCTATCTAAATTAAAAGCTAATTTAGTTCTCAGCATTATTTTCTAAAGTTGCTTCTTATGGTTTTTTTTGAGTTTCCATTCATGGAAATCTGTGTTTTTAAAAATCTGCCTACAAGTGTCCTTGGCACATTTCTATAACACATGATGTTCATTACCAGAAATATAATATTAACTTTTCTATGCAATTAACATTAGCTAGATTTTGAAATGTAACTCTGGTCTGGCATCTCTTAGATTCCACAGCAACTTAGCAGAAGAACTGATTATACAGGCAAAATTATCTTGAATTGTACCCTTAAGATCTGTTAATAAGCTGTGAGGCAACATTTAATACCTTTTCTCTTAAAATGCGTAAAAATGTTATATAAATAGTTAGTGAATGGCTGGCCCAATTATAAAATAAATTTATTTAACCTTGTTTGCTCATTCTTTGATGAAACAGGCAAATGATCATATCTTCTCTGACCATCCCAGTCAAACATCTTCTTGCCATCTTACCTACCAGTGCTTCTCCTGGACCACTGGATCTTATGACTCCTGACTTATGAATATTACACTATGTCCTAGGTAAAAATCCACTCAGCTTTGAATCACCTCTTCTTGGAACTGGGCTGTCGATATTGGTGAATCAAACAGTGAAAAAGGATATCCTTACTATTTTAAACCAATCCAGTCACATCCCATTTAACTACCAAACTGGCTATTTTTTCACCCAGCCTTGCCACTGTGTGATACTTCACTCCCCTGCCCCAACCTAGATTTCTACCTTTTGTTATGGGAAATAATAATATTTTTTTAAAAAAATACTAACACTGTTTAAAGAAAGACTTTATCAATTAACTGCCCTACAGCTCCACTGAACATCTTAAGTAGTCCAAAAACTAAAACTCTTTGCTTGGCCAATATGCTCTTATATTGTTTTTCTTTCCCAAACAGAGTGTAAGCACCTTGTGAGCACTGACTGTGTTGCTTTTGTATTTGTATTTCTACTTTACACCTAACAAGATTTCAATATGTTTCATTCATTCATACAATCAGACTCAAAACTCAGCATAATCTAATGCTCCATTGCCATGGATATGCATGCAAGTGTGCATAAAAAGAGACCAGGTAGCTCACTGCAGGTCACTTTTCTTTATTTTTAAATTTATTTATTTAACATATTAATTTTCAGCATTGATTTTCACAAAAGTTTGAATTACAAATTTTCTCCTCATTTCTACCCTCCCCCTCACTCCAAGATGGCGTATATTCTGGTTGCCCTGTTCCCCAGTCAGCCCTCTCTTCTGTCACCCCACTCCACTCCCATCCCCTTTTCCCTTCCTTTCTTGTAGGGCAAGATAAGTTTCTATGCCCCATTGCCTGTGTGTCTTATTTTCTAGTTGCATGCAAAAACTTTTTTTGTTTTGGTTTTTGAACATCTGTTTTTAAAACTTTGAGTTCCAAATTCTCTCCCCTCTTCCCTTCCCACCCACCCTCCCTAAGAAGTCAAGCAATTCAACATAGGTCACATGTGTATCATTATGTATAACCATTCCAAATTACTCATGTTGTGAAAGACTAACTATATTTTGCTCCTTCCCAACCCATTCCACTTTATTGAATTTTCTCCCTTGACGCTGTCCCCATTCGAAAGTGTTTGTTTTTTATTACCTCCACTCCCATCTGCCCTCCCCTCCATTATCCCCTCTTTTTTGTTATCTTCTTCCCTCTTCTTTTCTGTGTGGTAAGATACCCAATTGGGTATGTATGGTATTCCCTCCTCAGGCCAAATCTGATGAGAGCAAGATTCACTCAATTCCCCCTCACCTGCCCTCTCCCCTCCTCCCACAGAACTGCTTCCTGTTGCCACCTTTATGTGAGATAATCCAACCCATTCTATCTCTCCCTATCTCCCTCTCTCTCTATATTCCTCTCTCATACCTTAATTTGATTTTATTTCTTTTAGATATCTTCCCTTCATCTTCAACTCACCCTGTGTCTGCTCTCTCTCTCTCTCTCTCTGTATATATATATATATATATACATATATGTATATACGCATAGATACATACATACACATTCACTTATATATGCATATGCATAATATATAAACATATGTATATATGCATAATATATAATATATATTAATATATGCATATATGCATAATATATAAATATATGTATATATGCATATTCCCTTCAGCTACCCTAATACTGAGGTCTCATGAATCATACATGTCATCTTTTCATGTAGGAATGTAAACAAAACAGTTTAACTTTAGTAAGTCCCTTGCAATTTCTTTTTCTTGTTCTTTTTCTTGATTACCTTTTCATGCTTCTCTTGATTCTTGTGTTTGAAAGTCAAATTTTCTATTCACTTCTGGTCTTTTCACTGAAAAAGCTTGAAAGTCCTCTATTTTTTTGAAAATCCATCTTTCGCCTTGGAGCATGATACTCAGTTTTGCTGCATAGGTGATTCTAGGTTTTAATCCTAGCTCTATTGACCTCCAGAATATCGTATTCCAAGCCCTTTGATCTCTTAATGTAGAAGCTGCCAGATCTTGGGTTATTCTGATTGGGTTTCCACAATACACAAATTGTTTCTTTCTGGCTGCTTGCAGTATTTTCTCCTTGCTCTGGGAGCTCTGGAATTTGGCAACAATATTCCTAGGAGATTTCTTTTTAGGATCTATTTGAGGAGGTGATAGATGGATTCTTTCAATTTCTATTTTGCCCTGTGACTCATTAGAATATCAGGGCAGTTCTCCTTGATAATTTCTTGAAAGATGATATCTAGGCTCTTTTTTTTTTATCATGGCTTCAGGTAGTCCAATAATTTTTAAATTATCTCTCCTGGATCTATTTTCCAGGTCAGTGGTTTTTCCAAGGAGATATTTCACATTGTCTTCCATTTTTTCATTCCTTTGGTTATGTTTAATAATATCTTGATTTCTCATAAAGTCACTAGCTTCCACTTGCTTCAATCTAATTTTTAAAGTAGTATTTTCTTCAGTGGTCTTTTGGACCTCCTTTTCCATTTGACTAATGATGCCTTTCAAGGCATTCTTCTCCTCATTGCCTTTTTGGAGCTCTTTTGCCATTTGAGTTAGTCTATTTTTTAAGGTGTTGTTTTCTTCAGTGTATTTTTCAGTATTTTTTGGGTCTCCTTTAGCAAATCATTGACTTGTTTTTCATGGTTTTCTCGCATCCTTCTCATTTCTCTTCCCAGTGTTTCTTCTACTTCTGTAATTTGCTTTTCCAAATCCTTTTTGAGCTCTTCCATAGCCTGGGGCCAGTTCATGTTTTTCTTGGAGGTTTCTGTTGTAGGCTATTTGACTTTGTTAACTTCTTCTGTCTGTATGTGTTGGTCTTCTTTGTCACCAAAGAAAGAATGCAAAGTCTGAGACTGATTCTGGGTGCATTTTCGCTGCCTGGCCATATTCCCAACCAACTAACTTGACCCTTGAGTTTTTCAGTGGGGTATGACTGCTTGTAGACTAAAGAGTTCTATGTTCCATGTTTGGGGGGGATCTGCCAGCTCTGCCACACCAGCACTGCTCCTTCCCCAGGAACCCCCAACCCGGACTGGGCTTAAATCTTCAGCAGGCTGTGCACTCTTGCTCTGATCCACCACTTAATTCCTCCCACCAGGTGGGCCTTGGGGCCAGAGGCAACTGCAGCTGTAGCTGCCCCACCTCTGCTGACCCAGGGGTGGTGGCCGAACTGCAAACTCCTTCCACTCCCACAGCTTTTCCCGCTAACCTTCTCTGTTGTCTTTGGTGTTTGTGGGTTGATAAGTCTGGTAACTGCAGTACCACACTGATTCAGGGTGCTAGGGCCTGCTCCACCCTGCTCCTGGTCTGGTTGGTCCGCGCCGCTCACGCTGGGCTCTGCTCTGCTCTTCTCCCAGCTCCCAGCTCCCAGCTCCCAGCTCCATGTGGGATAGACCTCACCCAGAGACCATCCAGGCTGTCCTGGGCTGGAGCCCTGCTTCCCTCTGCTGTTTTGTGGGTTCCGCAGTTCTAGAATTGGTTAAGAGCCATTTTTTGTAGGTTTTTGGAGGGACTTGATGGGGAGCTCATGCTAGTCCCTGCTTTCCAGCTGCCATCTTGGCTCCACTGCAGGTCATTCTTATGAAAATAAAAACAAAAGAGCAAACCTCTTATCTTCAGGCCAGTTGTTGAATATCACAGTATTTGATGGTATAGGAGTCATACCATCATTTCAGTTTGGATTTGCTTTTCATTTGTATTCATATTGTGGAATAAAGATATAAAATTGGAATCATTACTCTTAAATCCTGCCACTCTTTTATCAACTATCTATGTAATATCATTCAATACTGCCATGTCTCGGGGTACAGGAGGCCTGTGGAAAGGGAAAGATATAGGGGAATTGTTGATTGTTAAAGCAGTCAGAACACACAGATTATGTTCACTGTCTTATGTGGGTGTGGTTTGTTGTGCTCCAGAGCAATTATAATACTAATATTAAAGATCACTGATCACAGACCACCATAAGTGATTAATAATGAAAAAATTCTTGAATATTGTGAGAATTGGCAAAATATAATGCAGAGATATGATGTGAACACATTCTATTAGAAAAATAGCAGCAATAGTCTTGCTAGATTCAAGGTTGCCACAAACCTTCACTTTTAAAAAAAAGCACCCATGACATCTGAAAAGTGAAATAAAGTGAACTGCAATAAAATAAGGTATGCCTGTATAGTGACTTTTTAAAAGACCCACTGTACCCTTAACAGCTCCTTCCACCTGATTACTGACATCCTTTTAATAGGATAAAGAATGATCCAGCACACTATTAACAATTAAGATCAAGATGTAAATGTTCCCTGGAGAAGGGATAAAATGCATTAAACTCAGAACAGTGTGTTCCTCTGGAATCTCTCTTGCCTTATTTGTTGAGCTCTCCATGAATACTCTTATTTGAAATAGAATAAATTTAAACTTCTCCAGTGGGTGAGCACATAGTTATTTTTTTTAATTTTTAATGTTCTATTTTCTTGTGATTTCTAGATCTTCAGCATGGCACTGAAGTATCAAAATAAAGGACAGGCATACAGTTTCTCCCATCCTTGACTGTTGGGGTAGTTTTGGATTAGGTGTCAATAGTCTTTTTTAAAAAAGCTTTTAATAATAAATTTATTTGTTTCTAGCTATCAATATTCACTTCAATAAGATTTTGAGTTTTACATTTTCTCTCCCTCTCTTCTGCCCCCTCCCCAAGATGATGTGCAATCTGGTATAGGCTATATTTATACATTCATATTAAACATATTTTCACATTAGTCATGATGTAAAGAAGAATTAAAACTAATGGGAGGAAACACAAGAAAGAAGAAACAAACAACAAAAATCAAACAAGGAAAGAAAAGGAGAGCCAATCAAATACTTCCATCTGCATTCAGACCACAGTGTTTTTCCCTGGATGTAGATAGTATTTTCCATCATTAGTGTTTTGGAATTGTCATACATCCTTGCATTGCTGAGAAGAGCTAAGTCTATCAAAGTCATTCGTTGTACAATATGGTTGTTACAGTATACAATATTCTCCTGGTTCAGCTCATTTCACTCAGTATCACTTTATATGAGTCTTTCCACTTGTTTTTCCACTACAGTACTCCATTACATCCATATACCACAATTTGTTTAGTCATTCCCCAATTGATACACATCTGCCTCATTTTCCAATTCTTTGCCAACAAAAAGAGGCCTGCTATATTGTGGTATGTGTGGGTCCTTTTCCCATTTTTGTGATCTCTTTGGGACACAGCCCTAGGAGTGATATTACGGGGTCAAAGGGTGTGCGCAGTTTTTTAGCCTTTAAGCATAGCATGTGTGGATCAGTTCACCACTATACAAACAATGCATTAATGTTCCAAGTCTCCCACATCTCCTCCAACATTCATCATTTTCCTGTTTTGTCGTGTTAGGCAATCTGAGAGGTATGACGTGGTACTTTGGAGTAGTTTTGATTTGCATTTCTCTAGTCACTACTGACTTACAGAATTTTTTTTCATGTGACTATAGATAGCTTTTATTTCTTCCTCTGAAAACTGCTTGATCATAACTTATGACCATTTATCAATTGGGGAATGACTTATATTTTTATAAGTTTGACTCTGTTTTCTACATAACTTAGCAATGAGGTCTTTCTCAGAGACAATGCTTGTAAAACTTGTTTCCCAGCTTTCTGCTTCACTTATTTTTTTTAATTATAATTTTTTTTAAAATTTTTAGTTTACAACACTTGGTTCGACATAATTTTGAGTTTCTGATTTTCTTCCCTCCCTCCCCACCTCCCTCCCCAAGATGTCATGGAATCCCATATATCTTCCACATATAAGTTCATGTTGAATTAATTTACACACTAGTAAAGTTGTGGAGAAGAATTATCACCAATAGAATGAATAGTGAGAAAGAAGAAACAGAACCAAAAAAAAAATGAAAACCAAAACAAAAGAGAGAAAAAAAGGGGGGAAAAGCGAGAATAAAGTGTGCCTCAATTTGCATTCCTACTTCATAGTTGTTTCTCTGGATGTAGATAGCATTTTCCATTGTGAGTCCTTTGGAGTTGTCTCTGCACTTTGTGTTGCTGAGAAGAGCAAAGTCGATCAGGGTTAGTACTCACAGAGTCCATGTATCTGTGGTTGTGCATAATGTTCTCCTGGCTCTGCTCTGCTCACTCAGCATTATGTCATGTAGGTTTACCAGGTTGTTATGAAGCCCACATCATCCCCATTTCTTATAGCACAAGAGCATTCCATTGACTTCATATACCACAGCTTGTTCAGCCATTCCCCAATTGATGGGCATCCCTTCGATTTCTATTTCTTAGCTACCACTAAAAGAGCTGCTATAAATATCCTTGTACATATGGATCCTTCTCCGACTTGTGTGATCTCTTTGGGATACAACCCTAGAAGTGGTATTGCTGGGTCAAAGGGTGTGAACATTTTTATAGTCTTTTGGGCATAGTTGCAAATTGCTCTCCAGAATGGCAGGTTCAGTTCATGGCTCCACCGGCAATGTAACAATCTTCCAATATTTCCACATCCTCTCCAGCATTTATCATTTTCCTGTTTTGTCATTTTAGCCAATCTGACAGGAGAGATGTGGTACCTAAGAATTGTTTTCATTTGCATTTCTCCAATCAGTAGGGATTTAGAGCATTTTTTCATATGCCTATAGATATCTTTAATTTTTTCCTCTGAAAAATGCCTGATCATATCCTGTGACCATTTCTCAACAGGGGAATGATGTGTATTCCTATATATTTGGCTCAGTTCCCTGTATATTTTACAAATGAGGCCTTTATCAGAGACACTAGTCATAAAGATTTTCTCCCAATTTTCTCCTTCCTTCCTAAAACACCTTCCAGGGGATCAGAGCCAAAATGGCAGCAGGAAAACAGACACTCGCTTAAGCTCTCCCTAAATCCCTTCAAACACCTGTAAAAATGGCTCTGAACAAATTATAGAGCTACAGAACCAATGAAATAACAAAAGGAAGCAGGTCTCCAGCCCAAGATGGCCTGGATGGTCACTGGGAAGGGTTTATCACATGGTGCTGGAAGCAGAGTGCACCCCAGCATTGGACACACCAGGACAGATCAGGCACTGAGGAGGTGGGACAGAGCTGGCTGTAGGACCATGAATCACTGAGCTGTGGCAGCTACCAGACTTCTCAAACTCCAAAGACAACTTAGCAAGTCAGTGGGAAAACTGCTGGTCAAGTGTAAGAGGAGTGCTTGGTCAGCCCTAGCCCTGGGGGCAGTGGAGGTGGTGCTGCATGGCAGCTGCAGCAGCAGGAAGCTCCTGTAGAAGCTTCCAGAACTCCTACTGCAGTTGCTTCCAGGCTGAAGCTCACATGATAGGAGAAATCAAGGAGTGGACCAGAGTGGTAGTGCAGGCAGCACTTTGCTGGTGCATGTAAGGTACTCTTGAGAGCCTGATGAGCTTGGGAGTTGAGGCCCATGGACAGTCCCATGGGAAAAAAGGAATTATTTGGGCTACATAGTCCAGCTCGGGTCTTCCTCCTCTGATAAGTCAGGCTGTGAACAGCACAGGCCCCCTTCCAAATAAGCACTGGACACGAGTTGTCCACAAGCTGTGATGCATGGCCCTGGGGACCCTGATAGGCTTATAGCCAAGCTTGTGCACAAGCTTGCTTGCACCCAGAAACGAAGGCTAGTACTGCATAAAGACCCTGCTTGCTGAAACAATAAACGGAGTCCCTTCCATCCTGAGTCCCACCTCATCATTGCATACCGAGACAGGTCCTTGCTAGTCAAGGACTATCAGGGGTGAGATGACCCCAACAAGTGGCATGCAAATGTGGGGCTCGTGGAAAGGACCTCACGCCCTGTGAGGCCCCTCTGATGCATAGAGGGATGAATCACATCGGCTAGCGCGTAGCCGAGCCAATCATGGATGACAATACTCAACTCGCCTGGGAGAGACAGCCGGAGGAGACTCCGGACGCAACCCGAAGCAGGGCCAGAGAGCCGCATAAGACTTTGGATGAGGTAAGGATAAAGAAGGCCTTACCAATGGGGCAGTCTGCATCCCTCACAGACTCTAAGGACTTAGGGACATTCTGTAGAATAATATACAAGCTTAGCAAGAAGCAAGGATGCACAATTCATTTGAGAAGTCAGGTACTTCACACACACCCTTAAGGAAGTCTCCCCTTGGATAGAACAGGGATGCGTGATACATTTGAGTAAGATCAGGAAGTTCATAGACACATTGAAGAACATCTCCCCGTGGATAGAGCAGCATCCCCCTGTCACTTTGGCAGCTTGGAGAGTAGTGGAAGAGCAGCTCACATCTTATGAATTGGAAAAAACTGCAGAGCTCAAACCCGACACGTTTTGCCTGTATACTATCATAAAGGCTGCCAGGGAGGAGGATGAGGGGGCGAGCGAAAGGACGGTGCAGCAGTTCTCCCTGTCCACTCAAACCACACCCTCGATCCGCATGCAAAAACCTGAGGAAAATATAAAGGTTCAGAGTGTCTCACAGAGCTGCCAAACAGAAAGTAAAATGCTCAAGCAGGACGAGAATAAGGAAGTTATGCTGTTAGAAAAGGATCAAGACTATTATGTGAAGGAGGTCACTTCTCACCTTTTACACTGCCTCGCTAATCATGGTCTCCCCCATACATTGAAGACTGACAACGGCCCTGCTTATACTTCTCGGGCCTTTCAACGGTTCTGCCAGGAATGGTCTATACAACACCTCACTGGCCTCCCATACAATCCCACAGGGCAAGCTATAGTAGAAAAGGCAAATTGGACTCTCAAAACATACCGGCAAAAACAAAAAGGGGGAGTTAGGGGCACCACACCACAACAGCAGCAACATCAAACACCATATACACTGAATTTCCTCAGGATCACCACACCACAACAGCAGCTACAGCAAACACTCACACCACTACAACAGCTACATCAAACACTATATACACTGAAGTTCCTCAAAACAAAAGTACAGACAGATGTGGCTACCGGAACAGAGCAAGAGGAGGACCTTGTACACTTGGCAGACTCCAAGTTCAAGATACCAGAAAAAGGCAACTTAGAATATGATCCAGAGGAAAGAATGAAGTCTCCTTCGGCCCCTCCTCCAACTCCTCAATATAAATCCTGTCTGTGTTTTCTGTGTCTGTGTCTATGTTCTGTATCTGCCTTTCTGTGTGAGTGTGTAAATCTGACACCCTGTAATGTCCACTATCTCTTTCTCTCCCTCCCTGACTCCAGTCTCTTCAGAGGAGCAGGAGGGTGGGAGAGAGAGAAAGAGAGAGAAAACTGTCTTCTTGTTTAAAGTTGTTGAAAACAATGCGCTTTCTTTCTCTCTTCATTCCAAATCTGCCCAATTTGGAGTGTGAAGAGAGATAAGAAAGGAGACAGGGACCTTTCCCTGAAATTTAAATGAAATGTGTTACTCCTGATTTGATGCTTAAGATAAAGATATACCATTTGGCACTAAGGCAAATTCAGAAGATATTTAGATCCGAAAAAGAGACACTTTGAGTCTCCCAGTACAAGGAAAAGGGACAAGGCTCCACTGGATCTTTTCCAGAGTCCCACTAACCTTTGACTGGCAAATTCAAAGCTCTCACTTCCAAAAAAGTTTTTAAGGAGTGAACACAGAAGTAAAATTTACTTGAGAAAAAATTAGAACCATTAAGATCTTTATTTAGCAGATTCTGTTAACCATAGATAATCTGGTAAAGCATATGAAACCTTTCACAAAATAATAATATACGCATAAATGTGAAGAAAAATCAGTTTATATGACAAAAGATATTCTGTATCCCCCTCCAATCAGTAGACTCCTTGGTGGGTTAAGAATTCCAGCTCAATGTCAGAAGTATATACAAAGATGTTTTAATTCCTGTATGGTTAATGAGAATCACCATGAGACTAGCAGAAATAAAAAATTGGAAAATATTTAATAACGTGAAGGTATTAAATAAATCTATAGAGTTAATAAGTACCTTATATCCATACAACTATGGAGGTCCTTGTGTTCCATTTAGTGACCCTCACTCCTATTTGAGTTTGAAACAAGTGATTTAAAGCTTCCAAAACAGAGAAATGAAAGCCGAACATGAGAGCCAATTTGAACATATTTTACCCAAAAGACTATTACTGTATTCCTGAGAAACAAAAATACTTCTTCGCATAGGATTTATCTCCATAGATATAATCCAGGCCACCTGGGTGAAAACATTCCTATCTCACTGTGATTTTCCTACATTTGCTACTTGGAAAGTTTAAAAAGTGATTCGCAAACATACAATAGAGAGTTGGCTCCTTTTCAAAATAATTGCCCTGTGCTTTTTCTTATTTAGGCCCTTTATTCTGATGTATCTTTCACCTAAAAGTCCTCATATAAATTAAATCATAATAACATAGAAACCACAGAAAATAAAACACATGTCACAACAAAGGTTCTATTCCCTGTTCTCAACTTTGCTACTTTGTTGCCCTCTCACTAACCAACTGACAACAGCCCTGGACCCCTGGGCACCCTGAAGCCCACACTTCTAGGCAACAGGTGGCAGAGGAACCTCTCCTCTCAAGCCCCCAATCCTTGCTCCCACACCAATGGAACCTGGAATCTTTGCTCCTAGTCTTCCAAACCCAGCAACCCCTATTAGGAAGTAAAGGTCCCTCAGGGACCCTCCTCAATGACTCCTTAGATCTCTAATTCTGGTGCTGGACTCTGCAGCTTCCCAGCATCCCCCAGTCTACAGCCAGGCTCTACAACTATGAGGAGAAGAAAAGCCTCTATGCTTGGTAAGCCCAATGTATGTAATGATTTGGGAATGCAATTAAGGTCATCTGAAATTTTTCTGTTTGTACTATTATTGTACTTCTAAATTGTAGTAAAATTCTCCTATATTGTAAAACTTAAGTGACTAGAAATGAGATTAGACAAAACAATCTTTAATCTGAATTTTGGTGAAACTCCAAAATGAAAACAATTGTGTAAAACTGGTTATTTTCTCAGCCTTGCTAACCCTACCTTGTTCAGGTGTAAGCAGAATGGCCTTTGTTTTCTTTGAGTGACTCAATTTATCTCAGTGAGCTTTACTAGGTGCTAAGCCCCAGGCCCAAACCCCATTAGGTGTTAGTAATCCATGTGGATGTGAACCTCCCAGGGTCCTAAGGGGAGGGGCAAACTCAAGAACCAATCACCAGAGCCTGAGCTCTGGTGATTCAGATGATGTCTGATGATGTCTGAAGCCCTATAAGAAGGGAGGACAGAGCCATTGGTGTGGGGCTCTGGAGATGGTGTTGATGAGGAGACTCCGGGCAGCTGTAGTTAAGGAGCCCTCCAGCTTGTAAACCCGGATGTTGAAACTTTGTTGAACTCTGGTAACTATCTGTTGGGACTTAAATCAGACAAAGTCTGTTGATGTCTGTAATTTGTTTGCATTTTGTTTTGAAGTTCAGGGTGTTGTTTTTGTTCCCCTGAACTAACTGAATGATATTTAAACTAAAAGTAATCTTGTCAACCCCTTCACCTTGCTTTCCTTAATTAAGCAGATCGAAAGAACCTGTGCTGTTGGCAGCTTTCTGGGTGCTGGCTGTGGGTGAATCTTATACCCCCATAGAAGCTGCTAGCCAGGTTGTTGAAACATCAGGTCACAGCTGAAACAATTCGGCCAGCACGTATGCAACTTGTAAGATTGTTAACTAGTTATTTGGTATTTGGTATTACTATTTTAATGTTAAACACCAATAAAGTTCTGGAGAGATACAAAGAATTAGGTCCACCTAAAGACATTGGTTATTGTACGATATTGCTATTACTGTTCATTTAATTATCAAATCCCTCTGCTTAAAGGAGAAAACTGATTGTGGTTAAGCCTCCAGAATGGTAATTAAGTGGTTTTGGTTTTAAAAGTTATATAGATAATAATAGTTTATGATGTTGTTATATTTCTAAAATTGTGCTTATTGCACAATTTGGTAAACAACGGTATTGTCTGTGTTGTCAATAATCCGAATGTTATCAGGTAAGAATTTTACTATAAGAAATGCTTTGTAAAATCCTTTGCATGATTTTTAGAAAGGCTCAACCTTGAATAAGTGTGCTCAGAGAAATAGCAAAAGATAGCAAACAGATAGTTCGGGGGCGGAGCCAAGATGGCAACTGGTAAGCAGGGACTAGAGTGAGCTCCGTTACCGAGTCCCTCCAAAAACCTATAAAAAATGGCTCTGAACCAATTCTAGAACGGCAGAACCCACAGAACAGCAGAGGGAAGCAGGGCTCCAGCCCAGGACAGCTTGGATGGTCTCTGGGTGAGGTCTATTCCACACGGAGCTGGGAGCTGGGAAAGGAGTGGAGCAGAGCCCAGCCTGAGCGGTGTGGACCATCCAGACCAGAAGCCGGGCGGAGGGCCTGATTCAGTGAGCTGCGGCAGTTAGCAGACCCCTCGACCCACAAACAACAAAGACTGCAGAGAAGGTTAGTGGGAAAAGCTGCGGGAGTGGAAGGAGTTCGAGGTTTGGCTTCCAGCCCTGGGGGCAGCGGAGGTGGGGCAGCTACAGCTGTTGTTACTTCCGGCTCCAGGCCCACCTGGTGGGAGGAATTAAGTGGCAGATCAGAGCAGGTGTGCACAGCCTACTGAAGATCTAAGCTCAGTTTGGGTTGGGGGTTCTTGGGGAAGGAGCAGTGCAGGTCTGACAGAGCTGGCACCTCCCCCCCAAACGTGGAACATAGAACTCGTTAGTCTACAAGCAGTCATACCCCACTGAAAAACTCAAGGGTCAAGTTACTTGGTTGGGAATATGGCCAAGCAGCGAAAACGCACATAGATTCAGTCTCAGACTTTGCATTCTTTCTTTGGTGACAAAGAAGACCAAAACATACAGCCTAAAGAAGACAACAAAGTCATAGAGCCTACAACAAAAGCCTCCAAGAAAAACATGAACTGGTCCCAGGCCATGGAAAAGCTCAAAAAGGATTTGGAAAATCAAGTTAGAGAAGTAGAGGAAAAATTGGGAAGAGAAATGAGAAGGATGCGAGAAAACCTTGAAAAACAAGTCAATGACTTGCTAAAGGAGACCCAAAAAAATACTGAAAAATACACTGAAGAAAACAACACCTTAAAAAACAGACTAACTCAAAAGGCAAAAGAGCTCCAAAAAGCCAATGAGGAGAAGAATGCCTTGAAAGGCAGAATTAGCCAAATGGAAAAGGAGGTCCAAAAGACTACTGAAGAAAATACTACTTTAAAAATTAGATTGGAGCAAGTGGAAGCTAGTGACTTTATGAGAAATCAGGATATTATAAAACAGAACCAAAGGAATGAAAAAATGGAAGACAATGTCAAATATCTCATTGGAAAAACCACTGACCTGGAAAATAGATCCAGGAGAGATAATTTAAAAATTATTGGACTACCTGAAAGCCATGATCAAAAATAGCCTAGATACTATCTTTCAAGAAATTATCAAGGAGAACTGCCCTGATATTCAAGAGCCACAGGGCAAAATAGAAATTGAAAGAATCTATCGATCGCCTCCTCAAATAGATCCCAAAAAGAAATCTCCTAGGAATATTGTTGCCAAATTCCAGAGCTCCCAGATCAAGGAGAAAATACTGCAAGTACCCAGAAAGAAACAATATGAGTATTGTGGAAACCCAATCAGAATAACCCAAGACCTGGCAGCTTCTACATTAAGAGATCGAAGGGCTTGGAATGCAATATTCCGGAGGTCAATGGAGCTAGGATTAAAACCTAGAATCACCTACCCAGCAAAACTGAGTATCATGTTCCAAGGCAAAATATGGAGTTTCAATAAAATAGAGGACTTTCAAGCTTTCTCAGTGAAAAGACCAGAATGGAATAGAAAATTTGACTTTCAAACACAAGAATCAAGAGAAGCATGAAAAGGTAATCAAGAAACGGAAATTGCAAGGGACTTACTAAAGTTGAACTGTTTTGTTTACATTCCTACATGAAAAGATGATGTGTATGATTCATGAGACCTCAGTATTAGGGTAGTTGAAGGGAATATGCATATATATGTATATGTTTATGTATATATATATAAGAGAATGTGTATGTATGTATATATCTATATGTATATGTATGTATGTGTATGTATGTGTATATATATGTCTGTTTATATATGTGTATATATATATATATATGTAAAAGAGAGAAAGCAGACACAGGGTGAGTTGAAGATGAAAGGAAGATATCTAAAAGAAATAAAATGAAAGTAAGGGATGAGAGAGCAACATACTGAGAGAGGGACATAGGGAGAGATAGAATGTGGGGGATTATCTCACGTAAAGGTGGCAAGAGGAAGCAGTTCTGTGGGAGGAGGGGAGAGGGCAGGTGAGGGGGGAATGAGTGAACCTTGCTCTCATCAGATTTAGCCTGAGGGGGAATACCATACATAGTCAGTTGGGTATCTTACCCCACAGGAAAGAAGAGGGAGGAAGATAAAAAAAAGGGGGGGTTATGATGGAGGGGAGGGCAGATGGGGGTGGAGGTAATCAAAACAAACACTTTGGAAAGGGGACAGGGTCAAGGGAGAAAATTCAATAAAGCGGGATGAGTTGAAAAGGAGCAAAATGTAGTTAGCCTTTCACAACATGAGTATTGTGGAAGGGTTATACATAATGATACATGTGTGGCCTAGGTTGAATTGCTCAGCTTCTTAGGGAGGGTGGGTAGGAAGGGAAGAGGTGAGAGATTTTGGAACTCAAAGTTTTAAAATTAGATGTTCAAAAAAAAAGTTTTTGCATGCAACTAAAAAATGAGATACACAGGCAATGGGGCGTAGAAATTTATCTTGCCCTACAAGAAAGGAAGGGAAAAGGGGATGAGAGGGGAGGGGGGTGATGGAGGGGAGGGCTGACTGGGGAACAGGGCAACCAGAATATAATCCATCTTGGAGTGGGGGGGAGGGTGGAAATGGGGAAAAAATGGTAATTCAAACTGTTGTCAAAATCAATGCTGAAAACCAAATATGTTAAATAAATAAATTTATATTTAAAAAAAAAAGATAGCAAACAGACCAAAGGTTTTTCTATTTTTTTCTTTCAAAGAATTTATTTTCTTTATTTTTAATTTAAACTTATTTATTTAACAACTTCAAATACTGGCTTTACAACGAATTTCTATCTGTGGGCCTCAGGGCTTTTTGTCCCAGCTTTCTTATTTTGGGGGTTGTGAGTCTAGAATTATAACCTTCAGTTTCCTGAGGTGTGGGGGAGGGGTCTGGCTCCCTGGCGTCTCACTCCCTGTGGGTGCTCTCCAGCACTTGCTTTTTCAGCAATGGTCTCAGCTGTTTGTTGTTTGAGCTGATGTCTGGCACTTCCTCTGGGGGAGCAAGGTTACGTCTGGGCTCCTGGCGTTGACCCCTGCCGACTCTGCCCCTCTGGGACTAATGAACTTCTGCTATTTAACCACTGAGGCCCCACTACTTTCTGCTCATTTCCAGTGTTCTTTTTTTTCCCCGAGGGATTCTCTGGGTGGGGAGGGTAGGGATTAGAGCTGTTTACCTGTACATTAAGAACTCCCAGAAGTTCAAGAAGCCACGTTTAATACATTTGGGCTGCAAACTTCTGGAGACGGTGTTTCATGGGTTGCGTTGCGCTGCCTCTCGTCGCTTCCACCCACTGCCGTCCTGTGTTGGGAGTCCTGGGGATCTCCGCTGGTTTTGCGTGCCCAGCTTTCTCCCCACCCGTCTCCGATGTGGAATTCCTGGCCAGCCACTTCTGCCTTGGTCTGGAGCAGCTCGGCACCGAGCACGCTCCGAGCCTACAGGTTCATGCCTCTGGCCTTTCAGACTCTCCCGGCTCGGAAATTTGCCCCACGCAGACTGCTCGCGGTTTCTGACTCTCTCAAATCTGCTCAAATTCACTTTTTTTATAGGAATCTGACAGACCTTGTGAGAGAGCTCCGGTAAGATGCTGCCTTCATGCGGCCATCTTGGCTCCACCCATTCAGTGTATTTTTCAGTATTTTTTTCGGTCTCCTTTAGGAAGTCATTGACTTGTTTTTCATGGTTTTCTCGCATCCTTCTCATTTCTCTTCCCAATTTTTCCTCTACTTCTCTAACTTGTTTTTCCAAATCCTTTTAGAGTTGTTCTATATTTCACATTGTTTCCCATTTTTTCATTCCTTTGGTTCTGTTTTATAATATCTTGATTTCTCATAAAGTCACTAGCTTCCACTTGCTCCAATCTAATTTTTAAAGTAGTATTCTCTTCAGTGGTCTTTTGGACCTCCTTTTCCATTTGGCTAATTCTGCCTTTCAAGGCATTCTTCTCCACATTGGCTTTTTGGAGCTCTTTTGCCTTTTGAGTTAATTTATTTTTTAAGGTGTTGTTTTCTTCAGTGTATTCTTCAGTATTTTTTTGGGTCTTCTTTAGCAAGTCATTGACTTATTTTTCATGGTTTTCTTGCATCCTTCTCATTTCTCTTCCCAATTTTTCCTCTACTTCTCTAACTTGCTTTTACAAATCCTTTTTGAGCTCTTCCATGGCCTGGGACCAGTTCATGTTTTTCTTGGAGACTTTTGTTGTAGGCTCTATGACTTTGTTGTCTTCTTTAGGCTGTATGTTTTGGTCTTCTTTGTCACCAAAGAGAGAATCCAAAGTCTGAGACTGAATCTGGGTGCATTTTCGCTGCATGGCCGTATTCCCAACCAAGTAACTTGACCCTTGAGTTTTTCAGTGGGGTATGACTGCTTGTAGACTAACGAGTTCTATGTTCCACGTTTGGGGGAGAGGTGCCAGCTCTGTCACACCAGCACTACTCCTTTCCCAAGAACCCCCAACCCGAACTGGGCTTAGATCTTCAGCAGGCTGTGTACTCCTGCTCTGATCCACCACTTAATTCCTCCCACCAGGTGGGCCTGGGTCCAGAAGCTGCAGCAGCTGTAGCTGCCCCACCTCTGCTACCCCCGGGGGCTGGAACCTGAACCACGAACTCCTTCCACTCCCGCAGCTTTTCCCACTAACCTTCTCCGCAGTCTTTGATGTTTGTGGGTTGAGGAGTAACTGGTAACTGCCGCAGCTCACTGATTCAGGGCGCTAGGGCCCCCTCCGCCCAGCTTCTGGTCTGGACGGTCCACGCCGCTCAGGCTGGGCTCTGCTCCACTCCTTTCCCAGCTCCCAGCTCTCAGCTCCCAGCTCCCAGCTCCGTGTGGGATAGACCTCACCCAGAGACCATCCTGGCTGTCCTGGGCTGGAGCCCTGCTTCCCTCTGCTGTTTTGTGGGTTCTGCCGTTCTAGAATTGGTTCAGAGCCATTTTTATAGGTTTTTGGAGGGACTCGGTATGGAGCTCAGGCTAGTCCCTGCTTTCCAGCCGCCATCTTGGCTCCGCCCCCCCAAGGTTTTTCTATTTAAGCCCTTCCTGGACACCATGTTACTTCTCCTTATTTTGCAAAATTGCCAAGGCCCCTGGAAACTATCTGCATGGGCAAGGTCATCAGCTCCAGAAAAAGAACTTGTTTGAGTCATGTAAATTCTGAGCAATGAACTTGACTTGCTGAGAAATTGCAAGTTTATGTAGAATAGATAGAAAGGATTCTAATATTTGGCTTTTACACCAGTATGAGTTTAAAGTGGAGAATGAAAGATGTTTAATTACATCCCTTATGTATGTGAGTCCTGGCAAATCTTTATTTCTTATTATTGCACCTCTCTATCGGACTCTAAGCTCTGATTGTTGGGACTTGCTGTTTAATGTTAAAAGGCACTTGGGACCATAACTAATTTTGTTTTGAGTTTGAATTTGGATATAGTTGTCTGCATTAAATCAGTATCTGAGAGAAATTCCACAAGCTACTCAGAGGGACTGTGATCCATATTGTTAACAGGTGGAGATCTGCATTTGGCAACAGCTGAGGGGACAATCTTAGTCTCAGTCTAGGATGGGATCTGCTTAGCTCAGTTTCCCCTTGTGTTCCTTTGGAAAGGAAAGTTTCCCACCTAACTATTTCTAAGTTTAGCAATGAGATGGAACAGATATTGAAGAACTCTAACTATATCTGAATTTATACAAAGCGAAAGATGTTTTATCCTGTCATATTTGGCATGTCACAAGTCCCTGCTTTTTTCCCTCTATAGCAAGTTTCCATGATCAGAGCAAGTAGTCAGTGTAAGATATGAGCTCTTTTGTGTTATCTTACTGGGCAATCTAATATTATTTTATCTAGAACTAGAACATGTGCAGAAATTTATGCAAACTGCTTAAGACTCACCTTAAGATGTTCTCTTTGTTTAAAGGATTTTAAAAGTAGCAGTATTTTTCCTGTGATCAGTCTCCTACTGTTACCAATGTGAGATTCCATTACAACAACTTTTTGACTAAGAAACTTTGTGATATTTAGGAATTCTGCAATAACTAGAAACTTTGTTTGTTATGATGCTTTGGAATTAATGTTACTTATGGACTTTTGCACCAACTTAGTAAAGCTTTATGAAGAAGGGTAGAAATACATACAAGCCACATAAGGCTCACTTTGTAAATGTTCCTTAAGCAACGTGAGAGTGTTATTTTGTTATTTGATTAATATCATGCTTATCTAAAGTTTTGTTGCAATTACTGATGCTAATAAGAAAATGGTTTGTGTTTCATTTTGTATAGGCCATCAAAGAAACATGGCATGGCTCAAAGGTTAAGATTTTATATCCAGTGTGTTAAAATTGACTATTTAATGTATTTATGTGTGTACTGAAGCCTGTTATTAATTCCTTAAGTGACATCTCATCCTCCTGATGAGGAAATTAATAATGGATGTATGTCAAGTGTACAACCATAGTTTCTGATGTGAATTTCTTAAATATGACAATTAGCCATGGATCAAATTTTCAGTTTGTAAAAATGATCAGGGTTATAAAGATTAGAAATGGTAATTTAAAATTGTGCTAAGATTGGTCTTGTAGGAGAATGGACAGAAAGCTGGTTCCTGCAAGAAGAGAAGAAGAAGACGCTGTGCTGAGATGACTGGAACAGGTACCAAGAACCAGGAGATTTCATTGATGATGTCCTCTGCCAGACAGCTGCATAAGAAAGAACTTTTTGGATCTTAAAGAGACAATTACATTTTTATTTCTTTTTTGACTCTATGTATCTGTATTCACAAAATGGACTGCCCTCTTTGATTTGTCAATGTGTCGATTAATCCTTCCCTTGTTTACTTACAAGGGGATAGTTAAAGGAAAAAATTCAGATGTACCTATAATGGTGAGGTGTCTGCAAAAAAGAAAAGGGGTGGATTGAGTGGAATACTGACTGAGTGAAATATTGAAGTAGCAAAACAATTATTTATTATTGATAATTTAGCAAAACAGTTATTGATTATTGATATTTTCAAAATATTTATCCATTTGATAATGTATTCTTGACTATTTTCCATATCATACCTTATGTTCTTTATTTGGTCATAATAAGTTTTTGTCTACCTTGTGTCCTTAGGATAATGAACACTATGTTTAAGCCTTATTTCATAATCAGAACATTACAGCAGAAATTGCTCAGTTGTTGCAACTGTCCGATGAGGAAGAAAAGGCAGTACTTGAGAACTCACAACCTGACAGTGTTATAGATGACTTTCTGAGTCATATTAAGACCTTTTTAATCCCCAATTGTCTTACTCATGTTTTAGAGACTGTGGCCATTGTGGGGGGCCTTGCCCTTTTGCTATGATGTTGCACTCGTTTAGTGCTGAGGATGTGTCTTGGGGCCCTGTACACAGCCATTGATTCAGTACGCGTTGACACTTGGTGCAAAAACAAAAAGGGGGACTTGTAAGGTGCTCTTGAGAGCCTGATGAGCTTGGGAGTTGAGGCCCATGGACAGTCCCATGGGAAAAAAAAGGAATTATTTGGGCTACATAGTCCAGCTCAGGTCCTCCTCTTTTGATAAGGCAGGCTGTGAACAGCACAGGCCCCCTTCCAAATAAGCATGGGACACGAGTTGTCCATGAGCTGTGATGCATGGCCCTGGGGACCCTGATAGGCTTAGATGATCGTGCACAAGCTTGCTTGCACCCGGAAACAAAGGTTAGTACTGCATAAAGACCCTGCTTGCTGAAACAATAAACGGAGTCCCTTCCATCCTGACTCCCGCCTCATCATTGCATACCGAGCCAGGTCCTTGCTGGTCAAGGACTACCAGGGGTGAGAGGACCTCAACAGGTGTAGAGGTAGGGTTCTCCAGCTTTGCCTTGCTTGTATCTGGATGGAGGTAATCTTTGGTGGTTATTGGGGGAGGAGGAGCTCTGATGCGGCAGAGCTTGCTATGTAGAAATAGCTCTGAAAACAACAACTCAATGCCCCAGAAGCTTGGAACAAAGAGTCATCATTCTTAAGATAGTCATACCCTGACAAAATCCTCAAGGGTCAAGTAGTTGACTGGGAACATGAGCAAGCAACAAAAGACTCAGAGTATTGCATCTTCTTCTGGTGATAAAGAAGATCAAAACATACAGCCAGAAGACATGAACAAAGTCAAAGAGCCCACATCAAAAGCCTCCAGGAAAAATATGAATTGGTCTCAGGCCATGGAGGAACTCAGAAAGGATTCAGAAAGGCAAGTAATGAAGTAAAGAAAAAATTGGGAAGAGAAATGAGAGTGATACAAGAAAATCATGAAAAACAAGTCAATGAATTGCTAAAGGAGATTGAAAAAAAAATACTGAGGAAAATAACACCTTAAAAATAGACTAACCCAAATGGCAAAAGAGCTCCAAAAAGCCAATGAGGAGAAGAATTCCTTAAAATGTAGAATTAGCCAAATGGAAAAAGATGTCCAAAAGACCACTGAAGAAAATATTACCGAAAAATTAGAATGGAGCAAGGGAAAGCCAGTGACTTTATGGGAAACCAAGAACTTATAAAACTGAACCAAAAGAGTGAAAAAAAATGGAAGACAAGGTGAAATATCTCATTGGCAAAACCACAGACCTTGAGAATACATCAAGGAGAAATAACTTAAAAACTATTGGGGTATATGAAAGACATGATTAAAAAAGAGCCAAGACATCATCTTTCAAGAGATTAGCAAGGAAAACTGCCCTGATATTCTAGAACCAGAGGGTAAAATAGAAATTTGAAAAATCCACTGATCACATCTTGAAAAATATCACAAAAAGAAAACTCCTAGGAATATTACAGCCAAATTCCAGAGTTCCCAGATCAAGGAGAAAATATTGCAAAAAGCCAGAAAGAAACAATTTGAGTATTGTGGAAACAGTCAGGATAACACAGACTCTAGCAGCTTCTACATTAAGGGACCAAAGGGCTTGGAATATGATATTCCAGAGGTCAAAGGAGCTACGCTTAAAACCAAGAATCACCAACCCAGCAAAACGGAGTAAAATCTTTCAAGAAAAAAAAATGGATATTCAGTGAAATAGAGGACTTTCAAGCTTTGTCCATGAAAAGACAAGAGCTGAACAGGAAGTGTGACTCTCAAATACAAGAATCAAAAGAAACATGAAAAGGTAAACAGAAAAGAGAAATCATAAGGGACTAATTAAAGTTGAACTGTTTACATTCCTACATATCTATATCTATATATTGCATTATAAAATGGCAATCATCAAAACTACTTTGTACTGGCTAAGACATGGAGTAGTGGATCAGTGGAATAGATTAGTTATGCAAGACACAACATCTAAGGATTATAACAATCTACTATTTGGTAAGACTCCAGTTTATGGCATAAAAAGTCACCATATAGCAAAAACTACCTGGGAAACTCAAAAATAGTATGACAGAAACCAGGCAAAAAACAACACATTACACCCTATACCATGATAAAGTCAAATTTGGTACATGATTTAGATATAAAGACTGATTCTATAATTACATATAAGGTCATAATATATTCAAATTAAAGGAGTGTGGATGAAATTACCTTTTAGAGCTGTGGATAAGGTATATGACCAAACAAGAGACAAACAACATCATGAGATGTAAAATGGTTAATTTTGATTACATGAATTTAAAAACTTTGCACAAATAAAGCAAATAGAGTCAAAATTTGAGGGGAAAAGGAAAACTAAAGAAAATAATTTATAGTAGCCTTATTTAATAAAGGCTGTGTGTGTCCGTGTTTTTATACACAAACACATACACATATATGCACATGTATGTATGTATACGTGTGTGTTTGTGGAACTGCTAGTGTCTACTTCGATGACCATCCATCATACTACAGTGGGAGTCAATCAATTCTATTTGTCCAGCACCATTCAAATCTATCCTCATAGGGATACAATGAGAGTATAGTGAAAACACCAAACAGTTCTCACTACCCTATAGTTGAAATTGACTGAGGTCATTTGCTTGATTTCCTATGTTATTCTGTAACAAAATCCTAATACAATTACTAGATAATAGATAAATAATAGATAAAAGGTGGGAGAAAGGCTGGGAGAAACCTGGGGGCCCGAAACCGGCAGAGATCCCCAGGACTCCCAACACAGGACGGCAGTCTGTGGGAGTGACAAGAGGCAGCGCAACGCCACCAGCCAACTCCTGACGCTTGCAGCCCAGGAACTCGGCTTCTTGAACTTCCGGGACTCACAATGGCCAGGTAAACGGCTCTAATCCTGCCCCCCCTTCACCCAGAGAATTCCTCAGGGAAAAAAAAAGAAAGCTGAAACAGATGAGAAAGTAGTGGGGCCTCACAGGACAAATAGTAGAAGCTCATTAGTCCCAGAGGGTCAGAGTCGGCAGGGGTCAACACCAGGAGCCCAGACGTAATCTTGCTCCCCCAGGGGAAGTGCCAGACATCAGCTCAAACAACAAACAGCTGAGACCATTGCTGAAAAGCAAGTGCTGGAGAGCACCCATAGGGAGTGAGACGCCAGGAAACCTGATCCCTCCCCACACCTCAGAAAACTGAAGGTTATAATTCTAGACTCACAACCCCCAGAATAAGAAAGCTGGGACAGAAAGCCCTGAGGCCCAAAGGTAGAAATTCATTTTAAAGACAGCAAAAGGCAAACCAACATGAAGAAGAACACAAAAAAACCAAGGACAATAGATTCTTTTTATGGAGACAGGCAGGATCAAAATACCAATATGGAAGAGAAAAGTAACGATATTGTAGATACATCAGATACCTCAAAAGCTAATATGAACTGGTCTCCAGCCCAAAAAGCATTGCTGGAAGAGCTAAAGGAGGATTTTAAAAACCAATTTAGGGAGCTAAAAGAAAATATGGAAAAAATGGAAACGTCCCTAAAGAATAAGATTGGCGAAACGGCTACAGAGATTCACAATCTAGAGAGAGAAAATGACACCCTGAGAGGCAAAATCAACCAATTGGAAAGGAGACTCAAAAGCAAAATGAAGACAGCAACTCATCAAATATTAGAGTTGAGCAAGTGGAAGCTAATGAATCTATGAGGCACCAAGAAGTAGTAAAACAAAATGTAAAGAATGAAAAAATAGAAAAAAATGTGAAATATCTGATTGGCAAAACAACTGACCTGGAAAATAGATCCAGGAGAGACAATTTAAGAGTTATTGGTCTGCCAGAAATCCACGATGAAAAAAGAGCCTTGACAGTATCTTCAAAGAAATTATCAAAGACAACTGCCCAGAGGTCCTAGAACCAGAGGGCAAAATAGTCATTGATAGAATTCACTGATCACCCCCTGAAAGAGATCCCAAACTGAAAACACCAAGAAATATTATAGCCAAATTTCGGAACTATAAACTCAAGGAGAAAACAGCAGCCAAAAAGAAGCAATTCAAATATCGTGGAACTACAGTCAGGATCACGCAGGATCTCTCAGCTTCCACATTAAAAGACAGGAGAAATTGGAATACGATATTCCGAAGGGCAAAGGAGCTGGGACTACAACCAAGGATCAACTACCAAGCAAAACTAAGCATAATTTTCCAGGCAATGCGATGGACATTCAAAGAAATAAGGGAATTCCAGACCTTCCTGATGAAAAGGCCAGAACTCAATGGAAAATTTGATCTCCAAATACAAAACTCAAGAGAGACATAAAAAGGTAACCAGGGGGAAAAACCCCACAAACCTTATTAACCAATAAGGTCAGGTTGTTTACATCTTTATGTGGGAGTATATCATCTTATGTATGTTATATATATATATATATATATATATATATATATATATACACATATATATATACACATATATAAGTCAGTCCAGAGAATGGTACAGCTATTATGACAACTGAAAGGGATATACATAGGATGTGAATGCCTGTATAAATTAACTTATGTAAAGATATAAAATATACGTAAGAGATATAAAGGGAGGGCTATGAGAGAAGCGGTGAGGAGGTAGTAGAAAAGGGTAAATTACACCAAATGAATTGGCACAAAAACATATTATAGTGGAGGGAAAGAAGGGAGGGAGAAGAGCAGTATTTGAGCTTTACTGTCATCTGATCTAGTTCAAGAAGGGAATAACATACCCTCATAAGTTTAGAAATCTAACTTGTCCTACAAGAAGTAGGAGGGGAAGGGGGGAAAAAGGGAGGAGGGTGGTCAGAAGGGAGAGGAGAAGTAGCAAGTGGGTAACGGTAAGATAAGGGAGGGGAATAAAGAGGGAGGGTAAACTGAGGAAGGCGGTGGTCAAAAGCAAAACGTTGTTGAGGAGGAGAAGGGGAAAGGGAGAAATAAAAGCATAAACAGGGGGAATTAAAATGGAGAAAAAGACACAGATTGAAATCATAACTCTAAACGTGCAGGGGATGAACATTCATAAAACAGAACCAGATAGCAGAATGAATTAAAAACCATAATCCTACAATATGCTGTTTACAAGAAACTCATTTGAAACAGGGGGATACACATAGGGTAAAGGTAAAAGGCTGGAGTAAAATATATTGTGCCTCAGCTAAAGTAAAAAAAGCAGGTGTAGCAATCCTAATCTCAGACAAAGCAAAAGTAAAGATAGACCTAACTAAAAGAGATAAGGAAGGACATTATATCCTGCTAAAAGGCACCATAAACAATAAAGCAATATCATTGCTTAACATATATGCACCAAGTGGTAAGGCATACAAATTCTTAGAGGAGAGGTTAAGGGAGTTACAGGAAGAAATAGAGAGCAAAACTTTAATATTGGCAGACCTCAACCTCCCCCTTTCTGAACTTGATAAATCTAACCTCAAAATAAATAAGAAAAAAGTTCAGGAGGTAAACAGAATTTTAGAAAAGGCACATATGATAGACCTCTGGAGAAAACTGAATGGGGATTAAAAAGGACTATACTTTCTTCTCAAAAGTACATGGCACATACTCAAAAATTGGCCGTGTACTAGGGCATAAAAACCTCACAATCCAGTGCAGAAAAGCAGAAGTAGTCAAAGCATCCTTTTCAGATCATGATGCAATAAGAATCATTTTTAATAAAGTACCATGGAAAAATAAGGTAAAAACTAATTGGAAAGTAAATAATTTAATTCTAAAGAATGAGTGGGCAAAAGAACAAATCAGAGAAACAATTAATAACTTCATTCAAGAGAATGACAATAATGAAACAACATACCAAAACCTATGGGATGCAGCAAAAGTAGTTCTTAGGGGAAGTTTTATATCCCTAAATGCCTACATGAATAAAATAGGGAAAAAGGAGATCAATGATCTGGGCATACAGCTGAAAAAGCTAGAAAAAGAGCAAATTGAAAACCCCCAATTAAATACCAAATTAGAAATACTGAAAATCAAAGGAGAAATTAATAAAATTGAAACCAAGAAAACTATTGAATTAATAACTAAAACAAAGAGCTGGTTTTATGAAAAAACCAATAAAATTGATAAACCTTTGCCCAATTTGATTAAAAAAAAAGACAGAAGGGGAGGAGCCAAGATGGCGGCTGGTAAGCAGGGACTAGAGTGAGCTCCGTACCGAGTCCCTCCAAAAACCTATAAAGAATGGCTCTGAACCAATTCTAGAATGGCAGAACCCACAGAACAGCAGAGGTAAGCAGGGCTCCAGAACAGGACAGCCTGGATGGTCTCTGGGTGAGGTCTATTCCACACGGAGCTGGGAGCTGGGAGCTGGGAACGGAGTGGAGCAGAGCCCAGCCTGAGCGGTGTGGAACAACCAAACTTGGAGTTGAGCGGATGGGGCCCCTAGCGCCCTGAATATGTGAGCTGTGGCAGTTACCAGACCCCTTGACCCACAAACACCAAAGACTGTGGAGATGGTTAGTGAGAAAAGCTGCGGGAGTGGAAGGAGTTCGAGGTTTGGCTTCCAGCTCCAGGGGCAGCGGAGGTGGGGCAGCTACAGTTGCTGCTGCTTCTGGCCCCAGGCCCACCTGGTGGGAGGAATTAAGTGGGGGATCAGAGCAGGAGTGCAACAGCCTGCTGAAGATCTAAGCCCAGTTCGGGCTGGGGGTTCTTGGGGAAGGAGTAGTGCAGGTCTGACAGAGCTGGCACCTCCACCCCAAATGTGGAACATAGAACTCATTAGTCTACAAGCAGTCATACCCCACTGAAAAACTCAAGGGTCAAGTTAGTTGGTTGGGAATATGGCTGGGCAGCGAAAACGCGCGCAGATTCAATCTCAGACTTTGGATTCTTTCTTTGGTGACAAAGAAGACCAAAACATACAGCCTAAAGAAGACAACAAAGTCATAGAGCCTACAACAAAAGTCTCCAAGAAAAACATGAACTGGCCCCAGGCCATAGAAGAACTCAAAAACGATTTGTAAAAGCAAGTTAGAGAAGTAGAGGAAAAATTGGGAAGAGAAATGAGAAGGATGCGAGAAAACCATGAAAAACAAGTAAATGACTTGCTAAAGGAGACCCAAAAAATACTGAAAAATACACTGAAGGAAACAACACCTTAAAAAACAGACTAACTCAAATGGCAAAATAGCTCCAAAAAGCCAATGAGAAGAAGAATGCCTTGAAAGGCAGAATTAGCCAAATGAAAAGGAGGTCCAAAAGACCACTGAAGAAAATACTACTTTAAAAATTAGATTGGAGCAAGTGGAAGCTAGTGACTTTATGAGAAATCAGGATATTATAAAACAGAACCAAAGGAATGAAAAAATGGAAGACAATGTGAAATATCTCCTTGGAAAAACCACTGACCTGGAAAATAGATCCAGGAGAGATAATTTAAAAATTATTGGACTACCTGAAAGCCATGATCAAAAAAAGAGCCTAGATACCATCTTTCAAGAAATTATCAAGGAGAACTGCCCTGATATTCTAGAGCCACAGGGCAAAATAGAAATTGAAAGAATCCATCAATCGCCTCCTCAAATAGATCCCAAAAAGAAATCTCCTAGGAATATTGTCGCTAAATTCCAGAGGTACCAGATCAAGGAGAAAATACTGCAAGCAGCCAGAAAGAAACAATATGAGTTTTGTGGAAACCCAAACAGAATAGCCCAAGATCTGGCAGCTTCTACATTAAGAGATCGAAGGGCTTGGAATGCAATATTCCGGAGGTCAATGGAGCTAGGATTAAAACCTAGAATCACCTACCCAGCAAAACTGAGTATCATGCTCCAAGGCAAAATATGGAGTTTCAATAAAATAGAGGACTTTCAAGGTTTCTCAGTGAAAAGACCAGAACTGAATAGAAAATTTGACTTTCCAACACAAGAATCAAGAGAAGCATGAAAAGGTAATCAAGAAACGGAAATTGCAAGGGACTTACTAAAGTTGAACTCTTTTATTTACATTCCTACATGGAAAGATGATGGGTATGATTCATGAGACATCAGTATTAGGGTAGTTGAAGGGAATATGCATATATGTATATATATGTTTATGTATATATATATAAGTGAATGTGTATGTATGTGTATATCTATGTGTATATGTATGTATGTGTATGTATGTGTATATATATATATGTGTTTATATATATATATGTTTATACATATATATATATGTAAAGGAGAGAGAGCAGACACAGGGTGAGTTGAAGATGAATGGAAGATATCTAAAAGAAATAAAATGAAATTAAGGGATGAGAGAGCAACATACTGAGAGAGGGAGATAGGGAGAGATACAATGGGGTAGATTATCTCGCATAAAGGTGGCAAGAGGAAGCAGTTCTGTGGGACAAGGGGAGAGGGCAGGTGAGGGGGGAATGAGTGAACCTTGCTGTCATCAGATTTGGCCTGAGGGGGAATACCATACATAGTCAGTTGGGTATATTACCCCACAGGAAAGAAGAGGGAGGAAGATAATAAAAAAAATAAATAAATAAAAGGCGGGGATGATGGAGGGGAGGGCAGATGGGGGTGTAGGTAATCAAAACAAACACTTTGGAAAGGGGACAGGGTCAAGGGAGAAAATTCAATAAAGCAGGATGGGTTGGGAAGGAGCAAAATGTAGTTAGCCTTTCACAACATGAGTATTGTGGAAGGGTTATACATAATGATACATGTGTGGCCTCGGTTGAATTGCTCCACTTCTTAGGGAGGGTGGGTAGGAGGGGAAGAGGGGAGAGAATTTGGAACTCAAAGTTTCAAAATCAGATGTTCAAAAAAAATGTTTTTGGCATGGAACTAAAAAATAAGATGCATAGGCAATGGGGAGTAGAAATTTATCTTGCCCTACAATACAGGAAGGGAAAAGGGCATAAGAGGGGAGGGGGTGATAGAGGGGAGGGCTGACTGGGGAACAGGGCAACCAGAATATATGCCATCTTGGAGTGGGGGACAGGGTGGAAAGGGTGAGAAAATTTGTAATTCAAACTGTTGTGAAAATCAGTGCTGAAAACCAAATATGTTAAATAAATAAATTTAAATTAAAAAAATTAAATTAAATTAAAAAAAAAGAAAGAAGAAAATCAAATTGCCAATATCAAAAATAAAAAGGGTGAGGTCACCTCTAATGAAGAGGAAATCGAAACAAGAATTAGGAATTATTTTGCCCAACTGTATGCCCATAAATTTGACAACCTTAGAGATATGGATGAATATCTACAAAAACATAAACTGCCCAGGCTAACAGAGAAGGAAGTGAAATTTCTTAATGACCGCATATCACAAAAAGAAATTGATCATGCCATGAACGAACTCCCTAGCAACAAATCTCCAGGGCCAGATGGTTTTACATGTGAATTCTATCAAACATTTAAAGAACAACTACTTCCAATACTTTGTAGACTATTTGGGAAAATAGGTGAAGAAGGAGTCCTACCAAATTCTTTTTGACACAAATATGGTACTAATACCCAAACCAGGTAGAGTTAAAACAGAGAAAGAAAATTATAGACCAATTTCTCTAATGAATATTGATGCAAAAATTTTAAATAAAATATTAGCAAATAGATTGCAGTAACTCATTACGAGAATAATACTCTATGACCAGGTAGGATTTATTCCAGGAATGCAAAGCTGGTTCAATATTAGGAAAACTATTAGCATAATTGACCATATCAACAACAAAACTAGCAGAAACCATATGATCATCTCAATAGACGCAGAAAAAGCCTTTGACAAAGTACAACACCCATTCCTATTAAAAACACCAGAAAGCATAGGAATAAGTGGATCCTTCCTTAAAATTATAAAGAGCATCTACCTAAAACCATCAACAAGCATTATTTGTAATGGGGATAAGCTAGATGCATTCCCAATAAGATCAGGGGTGAAACAAGAATGTCCATTATTACCCCTATTATTCAATTTAGTACTAGAAATGTTAGCTGTAGCAATAAGAGAAGAAAAAGAAATTGAAGGAATTAGAATAGGAAAAGAAGAAACTAAATTATCACTTTTTGTAGATGATATGATGATTTATTTAGAGAATCCTAGAGAATCAAGTAAAAAACTACTTGAAATAATAAACAACTTTAGCAAAGTTGCAGGATATAAAATAAACCCACACAAATCCTCAACATTCCAATACATTACTGACAAAGCCCAACAGCAAGAGATAGAAAGAGAAATTCCATTCAAAGTTACTGAAGGCACTATAAAACATTTGGGAGTCTATTTGCCAAGACAAACCCAGGGCCTATATGAACATAACTATGACACACTTCTCACGTGAATAAAATCAGATCTAAATAAATGGAAAAATATCAGTTGCTCATGGTTAGGCCAAGCTAATGTAATAAAAATGACAATTTTACCTAAATTAATCTATCTATTCAGTGCCATACCAATCGAACTACCAAAAAATTATTTTACTGAACTGGACAAAAAAATAAGAAAATTCATCTGGAAAAACAAGAGGTCTAGAATATCTAGGGTATTAATGAAAAGAAATGCTAGAGAAGGTGGCCTTGCCATACCAGATATTGAACTGTACTACAGAGCAGCAGTCATCAAAACTTCCTGGTACTGGTTAAGAAACAGGGGTGTGGATCAGTGGAATAGGATAGGTACACAAGTAGGAGAAATCAACATATTTAGCAATCTACTCTTCGATAAACACAAAGAGGCCAGTTTCTGGGCTAATAATTCATTATTTCACAAAAACTGTTGGGAAAATTGGAAAATGGTAGGGCAAAAACTGGGCATAGACCAATATCTTACACCATATACCAAAATAAAGTCAAAATGGTTTCATGATTTAGGAGTAAAGGCTGATACTATAAGTAATTTGGGAGAGCAAGGAATAATCTCTTTATCAGATTTATGGAAAAGAAAAGAATTCATGACCCAACAAAAGATAGAGAGCATTACAAAATGCAAAATGGATAATTTTGATTATGTCAAATTGAAATGTTTTTGTACAAAAAAAGCCAATGCAACAAGAATTAGGAGGGAAGCAGAAAATTGGGAGAAAATCTTTGCAACTAATATCTCTGATAAAGGCATCGTATCTAAAATATACAGGGAACTGAGCCAAATATATAGGAATACAAGCCATTCCCCAACAGAGAAATGGTCAAAGGATATGAACAGGCAGTTTTCAGAGGAAGAAATTAAAGCTATCTACAGGCATATGAAAAAATGCTCTGGATCACTACTGATTAGAGAAATGCAAATCAAAACAACTCTTAGATACCACATCTCTCCTGTCAGATTGGCTAAAATAACAAAACAGGAAAATGATAAATGCTGGAAAGGATGTGGGGAAATTCAAACATTGTTACATTGCTGGTGGAGTTGTGAGCTGATCCAGCCATTTTGGAGAGCAGTTTGGAACTATGCCCAAAGGGCTATAAAAATGTTCATACCCTTTGACCCAGCATTACCACTTCTAGGGTTGTATCCCAAAGAAATCACACAAGTGCGAAAGGGCCCCATATGTAGAAATATATTTATAGCAGCTCTTTTTGTGGTAGCCAAGAATTGGAAATCAAAGGGATGACCATCAATTGAGGAATGGCTGAACAAGCTGTGGTATATGAAGGTAATGGAATACTATTGTGCCATAAGAAATGGGGATGATGCAGACTTCGTAACAACCTGGAAAAACCTACACGACATAATGCTGAGTGAGCAGAGCAGAGCCAGGAGAACATTGTACACAACCACAGATATATGGACTCCATGAGGACCAACCCTGACATACTTCGCTCTTCTCAGCAAGGTAAGGTGCAAGGACAACTCCAGGGGAATCACGATGGAGAATGCTATCTTCATCCAGAGAAAGAACTGTGAAATTTGAATACAGATTGAGGTGCACTACATGCTCGCCTATTTTGCTTCTCTTTTGTTTTTGTTTTTGGTTTTTTTTTTTTTCGTTCAGTTTCTTCTTTCTCATGATTCATTCCATTGGTCATAACTCTTCACAACTTGACTAGTGTATAAATTAATTCAATGCGAAGTTATACCTGGTAGTTATATGAGATTCCAGGCCTTCTTGGGGAGGGAGGGGGGAGGGAGGGGAGAAAATCTGGAACTCAAAATTATGTAGAACTGTATGTGGTAAACTAAAAATAAATAAATTAATTAATTAAATAAAAAAAAACAAAAACAAAAAAATACTTGAAAAAAATAATAGATAAAAGTAAAAATTACATAATTAAGAATATAAATGTTTGTTGAATTTCTCTATTGAATTTCATCTAAAATGATAATGGAACAGTCTGAATTGCAAACCTCAATCTTTAACATCATCAGATTTTAAATAAATGAAACCAATGTAGCAAAAAGAAAAGATTATATTGTATTATAATTAGTGGAAATAAAACTAATTGTTTAGTGAAATGTATATTTACATTTCAGCTCTATTTATTATAAATCCTTTCATTGAATTTTCTCTCATTTGCATAATTTGAAAGCATACAAAATTCACCCTTATTGGAACCTGAAACCTCCCTCTTTACTATTTTTAACTCTTTAAACTCACTAAGAAAAGAGTAGAATTTAATTTCATACTCAGGCAAATTCACTTTAAAAGAAAATTAAATCATTTGGAAAATATACATCAGAAGATAAGATATATAGTCATGTGGTGTACAAGTAAAGTTGTACATTGAAAGGGAATATTATTTTTATTGCTTCTTCAAGGATTTGGCATTCCCTTAGAAGGGAAAGGAATGGAGTTGATAGAGAGACCACCTATTTCCTATTAGAGCCATACTGTCTTCATAACTCAGAGGATGTTAAAAAATATAAGCAAGACAAAAACAAAAAAAAATAGATAAAAAATATGTTTATAATAGGTAGAATGCTACAGGAGAAATAGAAATCATGAAAATATGGGTATTAATTCCAACCTTGCCTTTAGTTCAGCATAAGAACTTGGTTAACTAATTTAATTCTCTAATTTAATACTAATTCAGGGAATCAGTAAAAGAAATGTTTTGAACCAAATGTTCTCCAAGATTCCTTCTATATCTAGCATAGAGATATTTTAAGATTCTGAGGAAATACCACTCCAAGGTCAGACAAAAAGTATATTTTCGGGGGTACTCATGTAACAAAATATGTTGCCTGCAGCTACTGTGGAGGTGTAAGCCCAGTAACACCGGCACACAAGAGGGCTGCTAGCCAGGTTCTTTGATCTGCTTTTCTAAGGAAAGAAACTTTAAGGTGCTTACAATCTCACTTTAATTAAACATACATATATCATTCAGTTAGTTCAGAAGAAAAAGTCAGCACCCTGAACTTCAGAGAAAACACAAACAGAAAATATAAACAGATCAAACTATAGGCTTCTGTCTAAACATAGCAATACCCACATCATTACCAGAGAGAGAAGCACCGACATCCGGGTTTTCAAAGCACCGACAACCGGAGGCTCCAATGGCTGCCCAGAGTCTAGTGTGGTCAGATCACATGATACTCTTCCAGTGAGTGAGCCCTCAAAGCAAAACCTCTCCTCCCTCAGTTCTGAGAGTTCTAGCTTAATGCTACCCTCACAGTATATGTACCCTTTTTCAGGGCCTGAGGGCTTCACACCTCTCAAGGGCTTCACACCTCTCATGACCTAATTAGCAAAAGGGTGTGGGCCTTTCTACCAAGTCAAGACTCAATCAGTAGCACTTGATTGCTTTAGTGCTGAGAAATACTCCAAAAGAAAAAAAATGAAAAAAGTTCCACTTTGCTTTCCCTTACAATTAGTTTGCTTTTTTTCAGGTTTAGATGAGAAGCAATTATTTTTTATTCGTGACTGATAAACCATGAAAAAAAACAAGGCAGTAGAAAATATATTTAATTCCGCAGGATCCTGTGGCATAGATTGAGGTAATTATATAATTATACATGGATTCAAACCATCATTACAATTCTAGTGTAATTTGTAGAGCAACAGCACATTTTTAATTGGCTGCATTATCTTCCCAAAATGATGTGATGATCATTTTGACTTAATGACTATGGATATAATTTCATAAATCACAAAGAATAATTGAATGATGAATTTCATATTAATCTTTTTTACAGAGAGCAAGTTGGTTAATTTGGTTGGATTCCAAGAAGATCAAGGACAAGGAAATGAGTTATAACATTTCAATACTGATGCAAAAGTAGTATTTTATAAAAGGCTATGATAACTCTTTATAATTTATTCTGAGAGAAATTGATTGCCACATTTTTATAGAGAGGCCTCATGTAACTATTTAGCCCCATTAAGGTTAAGGGGAGGTGGATATTTATTATTACCTTAAGTCCATTTTATTCAGAGAATGTTCCCCATCAAGAGAGGAGGAAGGAAGCTTGGGGGAAATTCATATGTAGTAGGCTCTATACACCTAATTTCCCCAAAACTGAATATGTCCTTCAATAGCCTCTCAGATAAAGGGAAACCAATAAGAAGGATGTTTGGGGGAGAGGAGATAGAAAGCACAAGAAGTCCCCTAAACCAGAGAGTCTGGGTGAAAGACCATAGGAGTTCATGAATTCTATGGAGTTGGTAGTGAAAGAATGATAGGCTTAGAAGCAGGTGACTTGTGTTTGAATCTTGATTCATTACTAATTCTTTGATAATGAGTAAATAATATAACCTCTCTCTGAGACACAATTTCCTTATCTAAAAATTAATGCCTTGTGTCAGTAATTAAGTTGGGACTTTCTTTCACAGCTTTCTCTTTTAACACTTATTTAATCAAGTGCCTTTGAAGAGTATGAGCTTTGTTTCTTTGACTGCATAAAGAACCTTTGATGACCTCCTTGCCTCAAGGGAAAGCCTGGTTTGCATGGGTTTGAGTCACATGTTTGTGATGCTTTATAAGTCACGGGTGTTTGAGTCCCAGGTTGACCCTGAACAGAATATATTAAACTCACAGGTTGGCATTTTCTTTGGGGCTCTCACCCACTAGAAGTGATTATGGGCAAGCTGTTCTAACTGTCCCCCAGCTTTGCTAACCCAGATGTCCTCTTCTATTTGGTCTGTTCATAATGTATGTTTGTAATTCGCTTGTATTTGCTCTGAAGTTCAGGCTGCTGCCTTTTCCTCCTGAACTAAGTGAATGACTTTTGTATGTTGGATTAAATTGAGATTGTTAACCCCTTAAAGTTACTTTCCTTAGTAAAGCAGATCAAAGAACCTGTGTTAGTAGCCCTCTGTGTTCTGGTTGTTTTAGGTTTTGTACCTCAACAGCTGCTGCTAGCAAAATTGTAAGTACATGCCTGTCTCATAATACTGTTGTGAGAAAAGCACTTTGCAGTTTTTAAAGTTAATATATGTTGTGTTATGAAACAATTTTCTTGGCTAATGATGGTTAAAATGCTGAAGATATAAGGGAAAGTTCAATATAAATAAAGTGTTTTGATACGGCAGACAGAAATGATAAAACCAATAACATCATTTTTCTTGTATAAAAGTAGTAATGGGTCTTACCAGAGCTCTCTCACAAGTTCTATCAGATACTTCTACAATATTGAATCTGAGCAGATTTGAGACAGTTAGAAGTCACTAGTAGACTAATTGGGGCAAATTTCCAAGCCAGGAGAGTCCATAAGGTCGACGGGATGGAACTGTAGGCTGGGTGCAGAGCTGCACCAGAGAACACCAAAGCTGAAGCAGCTGTGGAACCCAGCCAGTGATCCAGGCTGAGAGCACACTGGGTACATGAGTCAAAGGAGCTTGGACTAGAAGGATCAACTACACAGCAAAATTAAGCAAAATTTTTCAGGCAAGGAGATGGACATTCAATGAAATAAGGGAATTCCAGACCTTCTTGATGAAAAGGATAGAGCTCAATGTAAAATTTAATCCTATTTAGCAAAAGGGTGTAGGCCCTAGACATGGGACTTTTTTGCTTCTTAAGCAGGTAATAAGTCTCTTGATTCGATCAAAGACTCCATGTTGAAACAAAGGCAAGACTCATCAAAGGCACTTGATTAGCTCAGTGCTGAGAAGAACCCAAACAAAAAACAGTTAAAAGTCCCACTTTGCTTGTCATTACATTTGAAAGGCAAGAGTCATGAAAAGTACTTCATTGCCTCAGCATTCCAAAAGAAAAAACAGTGAAAAAAAAGTCCCACCCTGCTTACTATTAGAAAAGACAAACCCAGGAATTATATAAACACAATTACAAAACATTTTTCACACAAATAAAGTCAGATCAAAATAACTGGAAAAATATCAGTTTGTTTGTGTGTTGACCAATCCAATGTAATAAAAATGACAATTCTACCTAAATTAATTTACTTATTCAGTGCCTTACCAATCAAAATATTTTATAGAGCTAGAAAACATAATAACAAAATATATTATATCTTTTATAGAGTGAGAAAAATAATAAAATTCTCCTGGAAAAACCAAAAGTCGAGAATATAAAGGGGACTAATGAAAAGAAATAAAAGGGAAAATGACCTAGCTATACCAGATCTAAAATTGTATTATAAAGCAGCAATCATCAAAATTACATCGTACTCACTAAGAAACAGTGTGACTGATTAGTGGAATAAGTTAGACACAGTAGTCAATGATTATAGTAATCTACTGTTTGATAAACCAAAGATTTCCTGGATAAGAACTCACTATTTGACAAAAAATGCTGGGACAATTTCAAAACAGGATGGCATAAATTGGGCATAAATCAACATCTTACACCGTATTCCAAGATAAGGTCAAAATGGGTATGTGATTTACATATAAAAGTTGATACTAAAAGAAAATTAGGAGAGCAAGGGAATAGTTTACCTGTCAAATCTACAGAAAAGGGAAGTGTTTATGACCAAGCAATAGATGGAGAACATTTTCAAATGCAAAATGGATGATTTTGTTACATAAAATTAAAAAGTTTTTTGTTGCACAAACAAAGCCAATGTAACCAAGATGAAAAGGGAAGCAGAAGGGTGGGAAATATGTTTCATAGCTGGTATCTCTGATAAAGGCTTCCTTACTCAAATGTATAGAGAACTGAGTCACATCTATAATCTGTCATTCCCGAATTGATAAGTGGTCAGAGGATATGAATAGGCAGTTTTCAGATGAAGAAATTAAAGCTATCTAAAAGATATGAAAAAGTGCTCTCAATCACTATTGATTAGAGAAATGCAAATTAAAACAACTCTGAGCTACCACATCAAACCTATCAGATTGACTAACAGGACAAAAGAAGAAAATGCTAAATGTTGGAGAAGATGTGGGAAAATTGGAACACATGCATTGTTGGTGGACTTATAAACTGATCCAACAATTCTGAAGAGGAATTTGGAACTACGTCCAAAGGGCAATAAAACTGCTCATTCTTCTTGATTCAGTGACACTACTTCTAGGTCTGCTTCCCAGAATGATCATAAAAAGGAAAAAGGACCCACATGTACAACAATATTTATATTGGTTCTTTTTGTAGTGGCAAAAATTTGGAAATTGATTGGATACTCATTAATTAAGGAATGGCTGAATGAGTTGTGGGTTATAAATGTAATGGAATACCACTGTTCCATAAGAAACAATGGGCAATCAGACTTTAGAAAAACATGAAAAAACTTTACTGAAATGATGCTGAGTGAAGTCAGCAGAACCAGGAGAACACTCCACACAGTAACAGCAACATTATTTGATGACCAATTTTGTTAGACTTAGCTCTTCTGAGCAATGTAATGATCTCACACAATTCTGAAAGACCTATGATGGAAAATGCCAACAACATTCAGAGAAGGAATTATGGAGTCCAAATGCAAATAGAAGCATACCTTTTCCCCTTTCTTTTATTATATATTTTTTTTTCTTTCTCATGTTTTTTTTCCTTATTCTGATTCTTTTTTCATCACATGATTAATGTGGAAATATGTTCAATATGATCATATGTATAAAGCTTATATCAGACTGTATGCCATCTTGAGGAGGGGGAGGTGAGAGAAGAGGGGAAATTTAGAACTCAAACTCTTATAAAAGTGAATTGCTAAAAACTAAAAATTAATTAATTAATTTATTTTAAAAATGCATTTCTGTCTCAATTTTTCGACTTTCCTTCCAGTATATTCACTTTCCCTCACATTAGCCCACCTGAGAGGTGTGATGATGTATCTCAGAAGCTTTATAACGTGCATTGCTCTAGTCAGTAGTGACTTATAGCATTTTTATGTGATCATAGAGAGTTTTATTTTTTATTAATTAAATGTTTGTATTTTTTTAATTTTTAGTTTACAACACTCAGTTTTGCATGATTTTGAGTTCCAGATTTTCTTCCCCCTTCCCTCCCTCACTCTACAAGACAGCATGGAATCTGACATATAACTTCTACATATAACTTCCAATATATCTTCTAAATATAACTTTCTTTTGAACTTATTTACCCAGTACTCAAGTTGTAAAAAAGAATTATTACCAATGGAATGAATCATGAAAAAAAAGAAACATAACCAAAAAACAAAAACATAAGAGAAAAACAAAAGAAAAGAAAAAAAAGGAGAGCAAACAGTTTGTCTCAATCTGCATTCAGACTCAATAGTTCTTCCTGTGGATGTAGATAGCTCTCTCCATCGTGAGTCCTTTAGACTTATCTTTGAACCTTGTATTGCTGGAAAGAGTGAGGTTTATCAAGGTTAATTATCACAGAATCAATATATCTGTGGTTTTGTAAAATATTCTTCTAGTTCTACTCTGCTCACACAGCATTATATCATGTAGGTTTTTCCGGTTATTATGAAGTCCTTATCTTCCCAATTTCTTATATCATAATAGTATTCCATTACATTCATATACCACAACTTCTTCAGCCATTGCCCAATTGATGAGCATCGTCTTGATTTCCAATTCTTTGCTACTACAAAAAGAGCCATTATAAATATTTTTGTACACACAGATCTCTTTCCCACATGTGTGATCTCTTTGAGAAACATCCTAAAAAGTGGTAAGGCTGGGTAAAAGGGTATGAACATTTTTTTTATTGTATTTCTTTAATATATAGTTTTCACCATTGATTTTCACAAGAGTTTGAATTACAAATTTTCTCTCCATTTCTACCCTCCCACCCACTCCAAGATGGCGTATATTCTGGTTGCCCCATTCCCGAGTCAGCACTCCCTTCTCTCACCCCATCACCTCCCATCCCCCCTTCCCTTCTTCTCTTGGAGGGCAAGATAAATTTCTATGCCCGATTGCCTGTGTATCTTATTTCCTATTTGCATGCAAAAACTTTTTTTGTTGTTGTTTTTGAATGTCTTTTTTTAAAACTTTGAGTTCCAAATTCTCTCCCCTCTTCCCTCCCCACCCACCCTCCCTAAGGAGGCAAGCAATTCAACATAGGCTGCATGCATATCATTATGTAAAAGCCTTCCACAATACTCATGTTGTGAAAGATTAACTATGCTTTGCTCCTTCCTAAGCTATCTCCCTTTACTGAATTTTCTCCTTTAACCCTGTACCTTTTCAAAAGTGTTGGTTTTTGATTACCTCCTCCTCCTGTCTGCCTTCTCTTCTATCATCCCCCCTTTTTTATCATCTTCTTCCTTCTTTCCTGTGGGGTAAGATACCCAATTGAGTGTGTATGGTATTCCCTCCTCAGGTCAAATCCGATGAGAGCAAGACTTACTCATTCTTCCTCAGCTGCCCCCTCTTCCCTACCTCCAGAACCAGTTTTTCTTTCCATTTTTATGCAAGATAATTTACTCCATTCTCTCTCTCTCTCTCTCTCTCTATATATATATATGTATGTATGTATATGTATATATACATATATATGTACGTATGTATATATAAATATACCCACATATATACATACATAGACACACATATATGTGTATATATATATGCATATTCCTTTCAGCTACTATGATACTGAAGTCTCATGAAGCACACACATCATCTTTCCATGTAAGAATGTAAACAAAACAGTTCAACTTTAGTAAGTCCCTTATGATTTATCTTTTTTGTTTAGCTTTTCATGCTTCTCTTGATTCTTGTGTTTGAAAGTCAAATTTTCTATTCAGCTCCGGTCTTTTCACTGAGAAAGCTTAAAAGTCCTCCATTTTGTTGAAAATTCTTATTTTGCCTTGGAGCATGATACTCAGTTTTGCTAGGTATTTGATTCTTGGTTTTAATCATAGCTCCATTGACCTCTGGAATATCATATTCCAAGCCCTTCAGTCCTTTACTGTGGAAGCTGCTACATCCTGTGTTATCCTGATTATTTTTCCACAATACTCAAATTGTTTCTTTCTGGCTGCTTGCAGTATGTTTCCTTGACCTGAGAGCTTTGGAATTTGGCAACAATATTGCTAGGAGTTTTCCTTTTGTGATCTATTTGAGGAGGCAATCTGTGGATTCTTTCAATTTCTATTTTACCCTCTGGCTCTAGAATGTCAGGGCAGTTCTCCTTGATAATTTCTTGAAAGACGATATCTAGGCTCTTTTTTGATTATGGCATTCAAGTAGTCCAATAATTTTTAAATTATCTCTCCTGGATCTATTGTCCAGGTCAATGGTTTTTCCAATGAGATATTTCACATTGTCTTCCACTTTTTCATTCCTTTATAATACCTTGATTTGTCATAAAGTCACTAGTTTCTACTTGCTCCAATCTAATTTTTAAGGTAGTATTTTCTTCAGTGATCTTTTGGACCTCCTTTTCCATTTTTCCACTTTTTCATTCCTTTATAATACCTTGATTTGTCATAAAGTCACTAGTTTCTACTTGCTCCAATCTAATTTTTAAGGTAGTATTTTCTTCAGTGATCTTTTGGACCTCCTTTTCCATTTGGGTAATCCTGCCTTTCAAGGCATTCTTCTCCTCATTAGCTTTCTGGAGCTCTTTTATCATTTGAGTTAGCCTATTTTTAAGGTGTTGTTTTCTTCAATATTTTTTTCAGTATTTTTGGGGGTCTCCTTTAGCAAGTCATTGACTTGTTTTTCATGGTTTTCTTGCATCCTTCTCATTTCTCATCCCAATTTTTCCTCTACTTCTCTAACTTGCTTTTCCAAATCCTTTTTGAGCTCTTCCATGGCCTGAGACCTGTTCATGTTTCCCTTGGTGGCTTTTGATGTGGGTTCTTTGACTTTGCTGACTTCTTCTGGCTGTCTGTTTTGGTCTTCTTTGCCACCAAATAAAGATTCCAAAGTCTGACGTTGAATCTGAGTGCGTTTCCACTGCCTGGCCATATACCCAGCCAACTTACTTGACCCTTGAGTTTTTGAGCAGAGTATGACTGTTTGTAGAGTAAGGAGTACTTTCTTCCAAGCTTCAGTGGATGTGCTGTTGATTTCAGAGCTATTTCTATACAGTCAGCTCTGCCACACCAGCACTCCTACATCCTCAAGAACCACCAACCTGGACCTGATGCAAATCTGAAGCAGGCTATGCACTCCTGCTCTGATCTGCCACTTACTTCCTCACAGCAGGTGGGCCTGGGACTGGAAGCAACTGCAGCTGTAGTTCTGTAGCTGCACCACCCCCACCAACCCCGGGGCAGTGGCCAAACTGCGAACTCTTTTCACTCTGTCCCCTGCAGCTTTTCCCACTAACCTTGTTGTCCTTGGTGTTTGTGGGTTGAGAAGTCTGGTAACTGCCACAGCTCAGTGATTAAGAGCTCTAGGGCCTATTCTGCCTGGCTCCTGGTCTGGTTGGTCCTGCCGCTGCTCACGCTGGGCTGTGCTCCCCTCCGCTCTGTGTGTGATAGACATCATCCAGTGACCATCCAGGCTATCCTGGGCTGGAGCCCTGATTCCTTCTGCTATTTTGTGGGTTCTGCAGTTCTAGAATTTGTTCTGAGCCATTTTTATCATTGATTGGAGGGACCTGGTGGGGAGCTCAAGCAAGTCCCTGCATTCCAGCCCCCATCTTGGCTCCACTCCCCGGGTATGAACATTTTTATAGCCCTTTGAGCATAGTTCCAAATTGGTCTCCAGAACAGCTGGATCAGTTCACAACTCCACCAGCAATGTAACAGTGTTCAAATTTTCCCACACCCTCTCCAGCATATATGATTTCCCTGTTCTGTCATTTTAGACAATCTGACGGGAGACACATGGCATCTGAGATTTGTTTTGATTTGCATTTATCTAAGATACAGAGATTTCAAGCATTTTTTCATATGCCTGTAGATATCTCTAATTTCTTCCTCTGAAAACTGTGTGTTCATATACCTCGACCATTTTTCAATTGGAGAATGATTTATATTTCTATAAATTTGGCTTAGTTTCCTGTATATTTCAGAGATGAGGCCTTTATCAGATACACAGGTTGTATAGATTTTCTTCCAATTTCCTGCTTCCCTCCTAATCTATGTTACATTCACTTTTTATAGAAAACTTTTCAATTTAACATAATCAGAATTATCCATTTTGCATTTTGTAATGCTCTCCATCTCTTGTTGGGTCAAAGAATTCTTCATTTTCCCATAAATCGGATAAGTAAACTATTCCTTGCTCTCCCAAATTTCTTATATTATCGGCCTTTATTCCTAAATCATGAAGCCATTTTGACTTTATTTTGGTATATGGTGTAAGATATTGTTCAATGCCCAGTGTCTGCCCTACCATTTTCCAATTTTCCCAGCACTTTTTGTGAAATACAGAATTCTTAGCCCAGAAGCTGGATTCTTTGGGTTTATCAAACAGTCAGTTGCTATAGTCATTGATTACTGTGTCTTGTGTTCCTAAACTCTTCCACTAATCCACCACTCTGTTTCTTAGCCAGTGCCAGGTAGTTTTGATGACTGCTGCTATGGTTTCTGCTAGTTTTGTTGCTGACATGATCAATTATGCTGATAGTTTTCCTAATATTGAACCAGCCTTGCATTCCAGGAATAAATCCTACTTGGTCACAGAGTATCATCTAATAAGTTGCTGCAATCTTTTTGCTAATAATTTCTTTAAAATTTTTGCCTCAATATTCATTAGGGAAATTGGTCTATAATTTTCTTTCTCTGAGTTAATTCTTCCTCGTTTGGGTATTAGTACCATATTTCTGTCATAAAAAGAATTTCGTAGGACTACTTCACCTATTTTCCCAAATCATCTACAAAGTATAGGAATTAATTGTTCTTTAAATGTTTGATAAAATTCACATGTAAAACCATCTGGCCTGGGGATTTTTTTCCTAGGGAGTTCATTGATCATTGATGCCTTGCTCAATTCCTTTTTCTGAGTTGGGGTTATTTAGGTATTTTATTTCCTCTTCTGTTAAGCTGGGGTCTCTGTGTGTGTGTGTGTGTATATATATATATATATATATATATATGTATGTATGTATGTATGTATAGTAGATCTTCACCCGTATCCCTAAGGTTGCCAGACTTATGGGCATACAATTGGGCAAAATAATTCCTAATTATTGTTTAAATTTCCTCTTCATTGGAGGTACATTCACCCTTTTCTGGTAATTTGATTTTCTTCTTTTTTTTAATCGAATTGACCAAAGTTTTATCAACTTTATTGTGTTATTCATAAAACCAGCTCTTGGTTTTGTTTATTAATTAAGCAACATTAATTAATTATGTAATTGTCTTGATGTTAATTTTATTAATCTATCCTTTAATTTTCAGTATTTCCAATTTGGTATTTAATTGGGGTTTTTCAATTTGTTCTTTTTTCTAGGTTTTTCAGTTGCATACCCAAGTCATTGATCTCCTTTTTCTCTATTTTATTCATGTAAGCATTTATAGATATAAAATTTCCCCTAAGAACTGCTTTTGCTTCATCCCATAAGTTTTGGTATGTTGTCTCATTATTGTCATTCTCTTGAATAAAGTTATCAATTGTTTCTATGATTTGTTCTTTGTCCCACTCATTGTTTAGAATTAAATTATTTATTTTCTATTTAATTTTTAGCTTATTTTTCCATGGTTCTATATTACAAATAATTTTTATTGCATCGTGTTCTGAAAAGGATGCTTGGACTGCTTCTGTCTTTCTGCACAGGACTGTGAGGTTTTTAAACTTCGTACATGATCAATTTTTGAATATGTTCCATGTACCGTTGAGGAAAAAAAAGTATCTTCCTTTTTATATCTATTCAGTTTTCTCCAGAGGTCTCTTATATCTTCCTTTTCTAAAAGTCTGTTCACCTCCTTAATTTCTTTCTTGTTTATTTTGAGGTTAGATTCATCAAGTTCAGAGAGGAGGATGTTGAGGTTCTCTATTATTATAGATTTGCTGTCTATTTCTTCCTGTAACTCCCTTAACCTCTCCTCTACGAATCTGCATGCTACACCAGTTGGTGCATATATGTTAAATAATGATATCGCTTCATTGTTTATGGTGCCTTTTAACAGGATGTAGTTTAATTCCTTTTCTCTTTAAATTAGATCTATCTTTGTTTTTCCTTTGTCTGACATTAGGATTGTTACCCCTGCTTTTTTTTATTTTTTTACTTTAGCTGAAACACAATATATTCTAATCCAGCCTTTTACCTTTACCCTGTGTGTATCCCCCTTTTTCAAATGTGTTTCTTGTAAACAGAGTATTGTAGGGTTAGGGTTTTTAATCCATTCTGCTATCTGCTTCCGTTTGATGGGAGAGTTCATCCCATTCACATTCACAGTTATGATTACTGTGTCTTTTTTTCCATGCTATTTCCCCCCTCTTTATGCTTTTATTTCTCCGTTTCCCCTTCCACTTCTCAACAGAGTTTTGCTTTTGACCACTGTCTTCCTCATTTTACACTCCCTCTTGATTTCCTTCCCTTATCTTACCTTTTTCCCCTTGCTACATCTTCCCTCCCTTTTGAGCACCCCCTCCCGTTTTTTCCCCTTTTGTCTTCTACTGTCTGTAGGACAAGTTAGATTTCTATAGCTGTCAGGCTATGTTATTCCCTTCTTGAACCAAACCCGATGAGAGAAAAGATCAAATACTGCTCTGCTCCCTCCCTTCTTTCCCTCTACTACAATATGTTTTTGTGCATCTTCATGTGATGTAATTTACCTTTTTCTACTACCTCCTTACCTCTTCGCCCAGAACCATCCCTTTATAAGTCTTAATGATATTTTTATCATTTTATCAGTTATTTTATGCTGGCATCTACAATCTATGCATATCCCTTTCAATAGTAATAATAAGTATTTTATTCTCAAGATTGACATATTTATGCATATATGTATATATAACAAAATAATCCTATATAACAATGTAATTATTGAGCCTTTTTGATTAACTAGTGGTTTTATTTCCCCGTTTTACCTTTTTACTTCTCTTTTCAGTTTTGTATTTGAAGATCAAATTTTTCATTGAGCTCTAGCCTTTTCAACAGGAAGGTCTGAACTTCCCTTATTTCATTTAATGTTCATCTCCTTGCCTGGAAAATTATGCTCAGTTTTGCTGGGTAGTTGATCCTTGGTTGTAGATCAAGCTCCTTTGCCTTTTGGAATATCATATTCCTATTTCTCCTGTCATTTAGTGTAGAAGCTGAAAGATCCTGCCTTATCCTGAATGTAGTTCTGTGATATTTGAAGTGTTTCTTTATAGCTGTTTGCAGGATTTCTCTTTGACCTGGTAGTTCTGGAATTTGGATATAATATTTCTTGGAGTTTTCAATTTGGGATCTTTTTCAGGGGGTGATCAAAAGATTCTTTCAATGACAATTTTACCCCATGGTCCTAGGACCTTTGGGCAAATTTCCTTCAGGATTATGTGGAAGATACTGTTCAGGCTCTTTTCTTCATCATAGCTTTTAGGTAGACCAATAATTCTTAGATTGTCTGTCTTGGATCTATTTTCCAGGTCAGTTGCTTTTCCAATCAGATATTTCATGTTTTCTTCTATTTTTCATTCTTTAGATTTTATTTGACGGATTCTTGATGTCTCATAGAGTTATTAGCTTCTATTTGCCCAATTGTAATTTTTAATGTTCTGTCTTCCGTTGATTTTACTTTTCAATGATGCATTTTCTCCATTTATATTCTGATTTTCCTTAACCATTTCTCCATTTTTACCTTGTAAAGATGTGTTTTCCTCATTGAATTTTTTCCCATTTTTTCTTTTACCTCTCTAAGTTGGATTTTAAATTCCTCCTTGAGTTCTTCCAGGAATGCTTCTGTGTTCACTTTCCCTTCTGAGGTTTCAGATGTGGGTATAATTTCTGAATTAGTATTTTGATCTTCCTTGTCTACATAATATGAATGAATCATCTTTGTCTTTTTAGCATGTTTTTTTCATGGTGTTTTTTTCCTCCTAGCTTCTAAAGTAGATCTCTGTTTCTGAGGCTCAGGGGGTTCTGTCCAAAGTTTCTTGTGTTGGAATCTGTGGGTCTCCTCACTGGCTTTATGTTCTATGGCCTCTGGTTTCTTGAGGTGTGGGGGAAGAGTGGTCCGACTACTGAGAGTCTCCTCTTCTCCAGGACTGTTCCACAGAGTGGGTGCCACTTCCCCTGGCTATTCAAAGCCCTGTCTGGGGTCCTGGAATTGATGTATGCTAGCTCCAACCCCTGGGGCTCAGTTACTCTCGTTGTCCTGCTGAGGTGAGGGCTGTTGGGACACCTCTCTTCCTGCACTAGTCTCCTTCTGCCACCGCAGGAAGGGCCCTCTCCCCCACTTCTCTTACTAATGAAGTATCCCTTCTGGCTCTTCTCTTTCTCCTGTAGTATTGTTCTCTGGGTTTATTCAAGAGAGGGATAAGAACAGTGTTACTTGGACATTATGCCTCCCAAAAGTTCAAGAAGGTGAGTTTCAAACCTTTAGATTGTGGGTTGGAGGCCTACGGGCTAGCTTCTCCTGCGGCCACAGGCTCTGTGCTCCAACAGACTTCCATCCTGGCCCAAGAAGTCTGGGGCTAGATCGTGGCTGTAGCTGGTAACTCCTCCTGGGCCTGTTCCTGCTCAGGTGTTTTGCTCACCCAGCCTTCTCCCAGACCCGCTCACTGGTTGGATTCCTCTGATGTTCCCGGATGCTTTCGTCTGGTGTCATTTTGTGCGCCCAGTGCTCCTATCCCTCTCAGTCTACTAGTGGCTTCTAACTCTCTCAAATCTGCTCAGACTCACTTTTTTAAATGTATCTGAGAGAATTTGTGAGAGAGCTATGGTAGTTCATTCCTTTCACAGCACCATCTTGGCTCTGCCCCTGAATGCTTTAATTTGTTTTTTCTTCCAAAAACTGCCTGTTCAATATCCCTTAACTGTTTTTCAACTGGGGAATGGCTCTTGTTTTTACATATTTGGTACTTTTTCTTATATATTTGAAAAATGAGGCCTTCACCAAAAAAAAAAAAACTTGCTATAATTTTTTTTCTCCCAAGTTTCTTGTTTAACTTCTAATTTTGGCTGCATTAATTTTCTTTGTACAAAACTGTTAATTTCATGTAATCAAAAATATCCATTTTCCTCCTTGTAATCCTCTTAGTCTCTTGTTTGCTCATAAACTCTTTCCTTATCCATAGATCTGAAAGGTATATTCTTTCCATGCTCCTCAAATTTACTTAGGATTATATCGTTTGTCCAACTGTTCGTGACCCCATTTCAGGTTTTATTAGCAAAGATACTGTAGTGTTTTGTCCTTTCCTTCTTCAGCTAATTTTACAAATGAGTAAACTGAAGCAAACAAAGTTAAGTGTCTTGTCCAGGGTCACATAGCTATTGAGTGTCTGAGGCCAGATTTGAACGCAGGAAGATGTCATCCTGATTCTCAGCCCAGTGCTCTATCCACTTAGCTGTCCCTTCCTTTGACACCACCCTTTATATCTAAATAATTTATCCATTTTGACCATGTTGAGATACAATGTGAATTGTTGGTGTTTGCCTTGTTTCTACCAAACTGCTTTCCATTTTTCCCAGCATATTTTTGGTTCTTACTCCAAAAGCATGGATCTTTGAGTTTATAAAATATTAGATTACTGGGGTCTATTTTTACCTGTGTATTTTGTACATAATATATTCCACTGATCCACTCCTTTTCTTAGCCGTTTATATTGAAATCTGGAACTGTTAGGCTGCCTTCCTCACAATTTTTTCATTGACTCCCTTAATATTTTGACAGACCTGAGAGCATTAAGGTAGCAAGTGGTTAATTGTGGGAACTGAGTGAATCATACTGATTCCATTTTCTGACTCAATTCTGGGGCTATCTCAGTTCCATTTCTATTCAATTGTGGGTCTAGTTTAAATTTTGTTCCATGAGAAAATGTAATTCCATTGTGGGAATTTGGAGAAAATTTTATTGCATAATTTATATCTAGTCCTGTGTGGCTGGGAAGGTGGACCACCTTTCTCTGCTACTTAGAGACCATTAACCATGGACCTAGGTTATTCTGACCAGAAGCTCAGTCAGATCCAAAGCCTGATGTAAGGAGTTTTCTCACAATTGTGTATATCAAGCAACTCATATGTCTTGGATGAAAACTGACCTCGTGCTGAACAATCAGTCATTGTTTCCATGTTCCCTTGATCATTTACAGATAGCTGAAAGTGGGACATCTTTTTCTGAGTTCAGGGAATTATACTTCTTCACTCTCCCTCACCCAACTTGAAAAGTCCATGATCTTTCATCTAATTACCAATCACATTACCTAGTATAATATTGTATCCTTTTAATTAATTGACCTTATTTGATTAATTGTTTTTGGCATATAAAATCTGTATTCAGTGTCCTAATCCTAGCTGAGGAGGTCTGGTTCCTCTTTCTTAGGAATTTGGAATACATATCATTAGATTGATATGTTTAAATGACTGAATTTTTTGTTTTCCTCAGTCATTTCATCTTTCACTTGACACAATTCTTGACCTTCTGTCCTGCTGGATGAATTTTGTTTCTATTTTTTCTGCCTGTCTTCCTTTAAAAGTTCTGATACATGTCAAGAACAGAGTTCTAGTGGGTTTTTTGTTTTTCTTGTTGTTGTTTCTTTTTTCTTTCCCCACAGAAGGATGTCATATCCTAGGAAGAGTTGAAACTGTGCCTATTGTTTCTTTGAGACACAGGAAATCTATACTCAGAAGTACAAGGGGCGAAGCATCAATCTCTGCTTATTAATGCTCCTACTTTTTAAAATAAATAATCCTTCTAAGAAATTATTACTATGTCCCTGATCCTTCTACTTACTGCTGTGTGTAGCATGTCTCCTGAGGAAAGGCTGCTAGGCGTCTGGCTAGAAAATTTCTATTTTCCCCAAAACAACCATTTAAATCTGTAAGCAGCACAAGGCATCTGTCATCTCTTGTTCACTTCCCAATTTTCCAACTAGCAATAAATCAGTAATCTGTATATGCACCTACACTTATCAATATTTAATTACATTAGAAATTTTAGCCTTTTTAATCAGCATTTCTTAAGTGTTAGTTACGTGATATGCACTGTGCTAATCACTTGGAATACAAATACAAGCCAAAAAAGTCCCTACCCACAAGAAGCTTACATTCTAATAGGAAGAAGCATCACATTAAACTTGGTGGGGGGGCAAAACAGAGGGCAGACATCCTTAAGGATGCCAAGTGGAAAAGTACAGAACAGGGGTAGATAACCTGCAGCCTCTAGGCCACGTATAGCCTTCTAGGTCTCTGAATATAGCCTTTCGATTGAGTCCAATTTTTTATAGATTAAATCCTTTAATTAAGGGGATTAGTTCTATGAAGTTTGCATTCAGTCAAAGGCTTGCACTTGAGGACTTAGAGGGCCACATATGTACTCGAAATCAGAGGTTTCCCACCCCTGGTCCAGGGAGTGTCAGAAGAGGAGCTGACAGAGAATTGAGTATGGGTATTTTGGGGTCTTCAAGAACTAGTATTCCCTGGCAGGAACCCACAATTCAGAGGACATAGACATATTCACAGTGAGAAGGTTGATACTGAGGAAATCAAGCATGGAGCTGGGAGAGATGTCAGCAACATTAAACAGCCATTTTGCTTTTATCATCCTCTCATAAAGGCAATGGGTTGTTCTTAAAGGAGTTAAATTTCCCTCAGAGATCGTGTGTGCTGTGTGCATGTGTGCGCGCAGGTAGGTAGTCAGATGAGTGGTGGAGTACAGGTGGTCTCCATGGACAAATCCCACACTTAAGGGTGGAAGGAACAAAGTAGGCTCCCAACCAGTTCCTTCCCTACCTCATGCCTCAACCCATCTTACCTGCTGATATCCACCTCAGTTCTGGGTACAATCTCTTGTGCAACTTTTTTTTTTTGCAGACACTTCTGGTGTTTCTCAACCATATGTAACTATTCTTTGATGCATTGACTTCTTCTCTTAGGAACATACATATATATATATATATATATAGTTATATATATATAGTAATATGTAGTTATATATATGGTTATATGTAGTTACATTATATGTAGTTATATAGTTATATATAGTTTTATAAAGTTGTGTGTTATATATAGTTAAAGTATGGAATTGAATCTAATTATTTATACATGTATTTATACATAGTTATATGCATATACAGTTATATATTTTTATATATGGTGCTACATATGTGTTATATATTATATATATAGTTATATACATACATATACATACATATATAGTTTTACATATAGTTATACTTAGTTTTTTATAAAGTTATATGTGGTTACAGCTACATATACCTATGTATAGTTATATATTTTTATATAGTTATACTGTTATATGACTCTGCTAACAAATTTTCAAAGTAGCTAAAGGAGGCATTGGAAAGCCCCCTCCATTTCAAGACTACCAACCAATGGATAAACTGTCTCCTCCATAAATTTTAATTATTCCTCAAGGAAAATTTTCAGCTATGTAGTCTCCTTTCATACTGACTATGCAAACAGGGCTCCCCATATCAGTTACATATGGCCCTCCGAGTTTTTTCCTATCCTTTCCCTCCACCACTATTTTCATTCTCACTCTGCAATGCCAGTTGTAGGCAATTATATTTGGAAACTTTAGATGGAAAATTTTAAACCAACTTGCAGAGTACGCTTTATTATCCCAAAAAGACAAAGAAAATATGAACAGATATCCAGAAAACATCAGGAGAGGTTTTGCTAACTAAAAATTATAATCAGCTTAGGATACCAAATGTGATTAACATTCAAAAGGCCTGACAGATTGAAATATGAGACACTTCCCCATCATTTAATTCATGATAAACTACCACTTATAATTTCCTTCAATGTTACATATTGATTCACTATTCCATTAGGAGGAAATGGATTTAGACCCACAATAAAAGACAGCTTAATATTAGTCAAAGTATGGAGGTATGCCTTGTAGAAGAAATCCTTGATTTTCAGAAGTGAATGGACTACCTAAATAGACATATTTTAGAAAAAAAAACTGAACAAGCCATAAATGAGTTCCTAAGTGAAAAGCATCAGGACTAGATAGATTCACAAATGGATTCTATCAAACACTTAAAGATTAACTAATTTCAATATTAAATAAATTATTTGGAATAATAGGTAAAGAAGGGATCCTACCAAACTCCTTTTATGAAATAAATATGATACTGATACATAAACTAGTAAGAGTAGAAACCATGAAAGAAAACTATAGATCAACATTGTTAATGAATATGGATGCAAAAATCCTAAATAAAATACTAGCTAAAAGATTATGGTAGTATATTACAAAGATTATACATTATGATCAATTGGAATTTATACCAGGAATGTAGAGATGGTTTATCATAAGAAAAACTATTAAAATAATGGATTACATCAGTAATAAAAATTAAAAATACATAATTACATCAATAGATGCCCCCAAAAAGCTTTTGTTAAAGTTAAACACTGATTTCTGTTAAAAAAATATTAAAGCATTGCTATAAAGGACTTTTTCTTTAAATTTATATTTTTAGAAAGCATTTATCTAAAACCATCAGCATGCTTTATTTGTAATGGAGATAAACTAGAAGCCTTCCCATTAAGATGAGGTGTGAAACAAGGATGTCCAGTTTCACCAATATTATTCAATATTGTATTGGAAATCCTAGCAATATCAAGAAAAGAAGAAAAAGAAATAGAGTTAATGAGTATGGGGAATTAGGCAATAAAAATACCTCTTTTGTAGATGATATGACGATATACTTGGAAAATCCCAAAGACTCAATTAAAAAGTTACTAGAAATAATAATTTTCACAAAGTGGCAAGATATAAAATAAATCCACATAAATCATCAGAATTCCTACATATCACAAACAAAACTATGCAAGAAGAGATAGTAATTTTTTAATTTATTTATTTATTTTTTAATATATTTAGTTTTCAGCATGGATTTTCACAAGAGTTTGAATTAGGAATTTTCTCCTCATTTCTACCCTCCCACTTACTCCAAGATGGTGAATATCCTGGTTGCCCCATTCCCCATTCAGCCCTCCCTTCTGGCACGCCACTCCTGTCCCATCCTTTTCCTTTCCTTTCTTGTAGGGCATAAAACAAAATTCTATGCCCCATTGCCTGTGTATCTTATGTCCTAGTTCCATGCAAAAATTTTTTTGTTTTTAACATCTGTTTTTAAAACTTTGAGTCCAAATTATATCCCCTCTTCCCTCCCCACCCACCCTCCCTAAGAAGGCAAGCAATTCAACACAGGCCACATGCATATCATTATGTAAAACACTTCCACAATTCTCATGTGGTGAAAGACTAACTATATTTTGCTCCTTCCTAACCCATCCCCCTTTACTGAATTTTCCCCCTTGACCATGTCCCTTTTCAAAAGTGTTTGTTTTTGATTACCTCCTCCCCTATCTGCCCTCACTTCTATCATCCCCCCTTTTTATCTTCTTCCTCGTTCATTCCTGTGGGGTAAGATACCCAATTGAGTGTTTAGGGTATTACCTTGCAAGATTCACTCATTCCCCCTCACCTGCCACCTCTTCCCTTCCAACAAAACTGCTTTTTCTTGCCACTTTTATGCAAGATAATTTACCCCATTTTATCTCTCCCTTTCTCCCTCTCTCAATATATTCCTCTCTCATCCTTTAATTTGATTTTATTTTTTTAGATACCATCCCTTCATATTCAACTCACCCTGTGCCCCCTGTCTACACACACACACATATATACATATATATGTATATATACACACAAACACATATATATGTATATATGCATGCATACATACAAAAATATGCATGTATATATATATATACATATATACGCACACATACACACACACACACACACACACACACACATATATATATATATATATATATATATATATATATATATATATATATATATATATATATGCATATTCCCTTCAGTGACCCTAATACTGAAGTCTCATGACTTATATACATCATCTTTCTATTCAGGAATAGAAACAAACCAGTACAACTTTAGTAATTCCCTTGTGATTTCTTCTCTTTGTTTAACTTTTCATGCTTCTCTTGATTCTTGTGTTTGAAAGTCAAATTTTCTATTCAGCTCTGGTCTTTTCACTGAGAAAGCTTGAAAGTACTCTATTTTATTGAAAGTTCATAGTTTGCCTTGGACCATCATGCTCAGTTTTGCTGGGTAGGTGATTCTTGGTTTTAATCCTAGCTCCACTGACCTCTGGAATATCATATTCTAAGCCCTCGATTCCTTAAGGGTAGAAGTTTCTAGGGCTTGTGTATCCTGATTGTTTTTCCACAATAATCAACTTGTTTCTTTCTGGCTGCTTGCAATATTTTCTCCTTGACCTGGGAGCTCTGGAATATGGCAACAATATTCCTAGGAGTTGTCTTTTTGGGATCTTTTTAAGGAGGCGATCTGTGGATTCTTTCAATTTCTATTTTACCCTCTGGCTCTAGAATATCAGGGCAATTCTCCTTGATAATTTCTAGAAAGATGATGTCTAGGCTCTTTTTTTGATCATGGCTTTCAGGTAGTCCAATAATTTTTAAATTATTTCTCCTGGATCTATTTTCCAGGTCATTGGTTTTTCCAATGAGATATTTCACATTGTCTTCCATTTTTCCATTCCTTTGGCTCTGTTGTATAATAAATATCTTGATTTGTCATAAAGTCACTAGCTTCCACTTGCTCCAATCTAATTTTAAGGCAGTATTTTCTTCAGTGGTCTTTTTGACCTCCTTTCCATTTGGCTAATTTTGCTTTTCAAGGCATTCTTCTCCTCATTGGCTTTTTGGAACTCTTTTGCCATTTGAGTTAGTCTACTTTTTAAGGTGTTTTCTTCAGTGTATTTTTCAGTATTTTTTTGGGTCTCCTTTAGCAAGTCATTGACTTGTTTTTCATGGTTTTCTCACATCATTCCCATTCCTCATCCCAATTTTTCCTCTACTTTTCTAACTTGCTTTTCCAAATCCTTTTTGAGTGCTTCCATGGCCTGAGACCATTTCATGTTTTTCTTGAAGGCTTTTGATGTAGTCTCTTTGACTTTGTTGACTTCTTCTGGTTGTGTGTTTTGGTCTTCTTTGTCACCAAAGAAAGAATCCAAAGTCTGAGACTGAATTTGAGACTGTTTTCACTGCCTGGCCATGTTCCCAGCCAAGTTACTTGACCCTTGAGTTTTTCAGCATGGAATAAGTGCTTGTAGAGTAAAGAGTACTTTGTTCGAAGCTTGAGGGAATGCACTGCTGTTTTTAGAGCTATTTCTATACAGCCAGATCTGCCACCACAGCACTCCTCCTTCCCCAACAATCACCAACTGAGACCACAACTCAGATCTTAAGTAGGCTCTGTACTCCCCCTCTGATCAGCCACTCAATTGCTCACACCAGGTGGGCCTGGGGCCAGAAGCAACTGCAGCTGTAATTCTGTAGCTGCACCACCTCTGTGGATCTTGGGGCAGTGGCCAAACCACCGAATTCCTTTCGTTCCCTGCAGCTTTTCCAATTAACCTTGTTATCTTTGGTGTTTGCATGTTGAGAACTCTGGTAACTGCCACAGTTCACTTATACAGGTTGCTGGTGCCTGTTCCACCTGGCTCCTGGTCTGGTTGGCCCTGCTGCCACCCATGCTGGGCTCTGCTCCCTTCTGCACGCAACTCCGTGCATGATAGACCTCACCCAGAGACCATGCAGGCTGTCTTGGGATGGAGCCCTGCTTCCTTCTGCTATTTTGTGGGTTCTGCAGTTCTAGAATTTGTTCAGAACCATTTTTATAGGTTTTTGGAGGGACTTGGCAGGGAGCTCAGGCAAGTCGCTGCTTTCCAGGTGCCATCTTGGCTCTGCCCCAAAATATAGCCTATTTAAAATAACTCTAGACAGTATAAAATACCTGGAAGTACACCTGTCAAAACAAACCCAGGAACTACATAAACAAAATTACAAAAAACTTTTTATAAAAATAAAATCATACCTAACTAATTGGAAAAATATCAGTTGTTCATGGGTTGACAAGGACAAAATAATAAAAATGGTGATTATTTTACTGAATTTGAAAAAAAATAATGAAATTCATTTGGAAGAACTAAATGTCAAGAATATCAAGGAAAAAAATGCGTAAAAGAAAGAGGTTTAGCAGCACCAGATTTTAAACTCTATTATAAGGCATTAATTACCAAAACTATCTGGTACTGGCTAAGAAATGGAAAGGTAGAGCTACAATTTAGCATATAGTAGAACTACAATTTACAGCAGCAAATAAACATAAAAACAAGGGTGGAGCCAAGATGGCGGCATGAAAACAGCATCTTACCGGAGCTCTCTCACAATTTCTGTCAGATTCCTATGAAAAAAGTTAATTTGAGCAGATTTGAGAGAGTTAGAAACTGCGAGCAGTCTGAGTGGGGCAAATTTCCCAGCCAGGAGAGTCTGAAAGGTGGAACAAACCAATCTATGGGCTAGGAGAGCACTTGGCATGAGGAGCAGCTCCACACAGCACCAAAGCAGAAGTGGCCAGCCGGAAAGCACACGTGGAAGACAGGTTGGGAGAAAGCCAGGTGCCCCAAACAAGTGGAGATCCCCAGGCCTCCCAACACAAGACGGCACTCTGTGGAAGCGACGAAAGGCAGCACAATGCCACCAGCCGTGAGACATCAACTCCTGAGGCTTGCAGCCCAAAGGTATGAAACTCGGCTTCTTGAACTTCTGGGAGACATAATGGCCAGGTAAATGGCTCTAATCCCTCACCTCCCCACCCAGAGAATCCCTTGGAAAAAAACACACTGGAATAGAGGAGACAGAAGTGGGGCTTCAGTGGCCGAGTAGTGGGAGTACCTGAGACCCAGAGGGGCAGAGCCAGCAGGGTCAACACCAGGAGCCCAGACATACCCTTGCTCCCCCAGGGGAAGTGCCAGACATCAGCTCAAACAACAAGGAGCTGAGACCATTGCTGAACATCAACAGTGCTGGAGAGCAACCCCAGGGGAAGAGGAGATTTCAGGGAGCCAGACTCCCTCCCCCACACCTCAAGAAACTGAAGGCTATAATTTACGAAGCCAACAACTAGACTCACAATCCCCAGAATAATAAAGGAGGGAAAGAGAGCCCTGAGACCCAAAAGCAGGAATTTATTGTAAAGCCAGGAAAAGGCTAAAAAACATGAAGAACACACACACAGAAAAAAAACCGAGGACCATTGATTCTTTTCATGGAGACAAGCATGATAAAAATACCAATTTGGAAGAGGATAGCAATGACACTATACCCACATCTGATACCTCAAAAGGTAGTGTGAACTGGTCTCAAGCCCAAAAAGCATTACTGGGAGAGCTAAGGAGGATTTTAAAAACCAAATTAGGGAGGTAAAAGAAAAAATGGAAATGGAAAAATGGACAAAAATAACAATGAGGAAATCAAGTCCCTAAAGAATAAGATTGGCAAAATGGCCATGGAGATTCAGAATCTAAATAGAGAAAATGACACCCTGAGAGGTAAAATCAACCAATTGGAAAAGGAGACTCAAAAGCAAAATGAAGACAGTAACTCATTAAAAATTAGAGTTGAGCAAGTGGAAGCTAATGACTCTATGAGGCATCAAGAAGTAGTAAAATACGATGAAAGAATGAAAAAATAGAAAAAATGTGAAATATCTGATTGGGAAAACAACTGACCTGGAAAATAGATACAGGAGAGAAAATTTAAGAGTTATTGGTCTACCAGAAATCCACGATGAAAAAAGAGCCTTGACAGTATCTTCGAAGAAATTATAAAGGATAGCTGTCCAGAGGTCCTAGAACCAGAGGGAAAAATAGTCATTGAAAAAATTCACCGTTCACCCCTGAAAGAGATTCCAAACTGAAAATACCAAGAAATATTACAGCCAAATTTCAGAATTACAAAGTCAAGGAGAAAATACTGCAAGCAGTCAAAAAGAAACAATTTAAATATCGTGGAACTACAGTCAGGATCATTCATGATCTTTCAGCCTCCACATTAAAAGACATGAGAAATTGGAACATGATATTCCAAACGGCAAGGGAGCTGGGTGTACAACCAAGGATCAGCTACCCAGCAAAAATAAGCGTAATTTTTCAGGGAAGGAGATGGACATTCAATGAAATAAGGGAATTATAGATCTTCCTGATGAAAGGGCCAGAACTCAATGGCAAATTTGATTTCCAAATACAAAACTCAAGAGAGACACAAAAAGGTAAACAGGGGGAAAAAGCCCCTCAAACATTATTAATCAATAAGGGCAAATTATTTGCATATTTATATGGAAATATATCGTCTTATGTATGTTTTATATGTATACATATATATGTCAATCTTGAGAATAGTACAGCTATTATGACAATTGAAAGGGATACAAGGCACTGTGAATGTCTGTATAAAATAACTGAAGGATAAAAAACATAATTAAGAGATGGAAAGGGAAGGCTTGGAGAGAAGAGGTAAGGAGGTAGTAGAAAAGGGTAAATTACGCAAAATGAAGAGGCAAAAAACACATTTTAGTAGAGGGAAAGAAGGGAGGGAGAAGAGCAGTATTTGATGTTTACTGTCATCTGATCTGGTTCAAGAAGGGAATAACATACTCTGATAAGTATAGAAATATAACTCGTCCTACAGGAAGTAGGAGGGGAAAGGGGGAAAAAAAGGGACAGGGTGGTCAGAAGTGAGGGGAGAAGTAGCAAGTGGGAAATGGTAAGACAAGGGAGGGGAATAAAGAGGGAGCATAAACTGAGGAAGGCAGCAGTCAAAACCAAAACTTTGTTGAGGAGTGGAAGGGGAAAGCATAAACAAGGGGAAATAGGATGGAGAAAAATACACAGATAGAAATCATAACTCTGAATGTGAATGGGATGAACTCTCCCATAAAAAGGAAGTAGATAGGAGAATGGATTAAAAACCATAAGCCTACAATATGCTGTTTACAAGAAACACATTTGAAACAGGGGGATACACACAGGGCAAAGGTAAAAGGCTGGAGTAAAATATATTGTGCCTCAGCTAAAGTTAAAAAAGCAGGTGTACCAATCCTTATTTCAGATAAAGCAAAAGTAAAGATAGATTTAACGAAAAGAGATAAGGAAGGTTACTACATCTTGCTAAAAGGCACCATAAACAATGAAGAAATATCATTGTTTAACATTTATGCACCAAGTGGTATGGCATGCAAATTCTTAGAGAAGAGGTTAAGGGAGTTACAGGAAGAAATAGACAGCAAAACTATAATATTGGGAGACCTCAACCTTCCCCTTTCTGAACTTGATAAATCTAACCTCAAAATAAATAAGAAAGAAGTTAAGGAATTGAACAGATTTTTAGAAAAGGCAGATATGATAGACCTCTGGAGAAAACTAAATGGGGATAAAAAGGAATTTACTTTCCTTTCAGTGGTACATGGCATATACTCAAAAATTGACCGTGTAGTAGGGCATAAAAACCTCACAGTCCAGTGCAGAAAGGCAGAAATAGTCAAAGCACACTTTTCCGATCATGATGCAATAAACATTATTTGTAAGAAAGAACCATGGAAAAATAAGCTGAAAATTAATTGGAAACTAAATAATCTAATTCTAAAAAATGAGTGGGCCAAAGAAGAAATCAGAGAAATAATTAATAACTTCATTCAAGAGAATGACAACAATGAGACAACATACCAAAACTTATGGGATGCAGCAAAAGCAGTTCTTAGGGGAAGTTTTATATCTCTAAATGCTTACATGAATAAAATAGGGAAAAAGGAGATCAATGATTTGGGCATACAACTCAAAAAGCTAGAAAAAGAACAAATTGAAAATCCTCAATTAAATACCAAATTAGAAGTACTGAAAATCAAAGGAGAGATTAATAAAATTGAAATAAAAAAAACTACTGAACTAATAAATAAAACAAAGATCTGGTTTTATGAAAAAAAAACAATGAAATTGATAAACCTTTGTTAAATTTGATTAAAAAATAGAAAGAAGAAAATCTAATTACCTGTATCAAAAATGAAAAGGCTGAGTTCACCTCTAATGAAGAGGAAATCAAAACAATACATAGGAGTTATTTTGCCCACTTGCATGCCCACAAATTTGACTGGCTTAGGGATATGGATGAATATCTACAAAAATGTAAATTGCCCAGGTTAACAGAAAAGAAAGTAAAATTTCTAAATAACCCCATCTCAGGAAAAGAAATTGAGCAAGCAATCAAAGAACTCCCTAGGAAAAAATCTACTGGGCCAGATGGTTTTACATGTGAATTCTATCAAACTTTTAAAGAACAATTAATTCCTATTCTTTGGAGACTATTTGGGAAAATAAGTGAGAAGGGGTGCCACCAAATTCTTTTTATGACACAAATATGGTACTAATACCCAAACCAGGTAGACTTAAAACAGAAAGAAAATTATAGACCAATTTCCCTAATGAATATTGATGCAAAAATTTTAAATAAAATTTTAGCAAAAAGATTGCAGCAACTTATCACCAGAATAATACACTATGACCAGGTAGGATTGATTCCAGGAATGCAAGGCTGGTTCAATATTAGGAAAACAATTAGCATAATTGACCATATCAACAACAAAGCTAGCAGAAACCATATTACCATCTCAATAAATGCAGAAAAAGCCCTTGACAAAATACCACACCCATTCCTATTAAAAACACTAGAAAGCATGGGAATAAATGGAGCCTTCCTTAAAATTATAAATAGCATTTACCTAAAACCATCAACAAGCATTATTTGTAATGGGGATAAGGTAGATGCATTCCCAATAAGATCAGGGGTGAAACAAGGATGTCCATTATCAACCCTACTGTTCAATTTGGTACTAGAAAAGTTAGCTGTAGCAATAAGAGAAGAGAAGGAAATTGAAGGAATTAGAGTAGGCAAAGAAGAAGCTAAATTATCACTTTTTGCAGATGATATGATGATTTACTTAGAGAATCCTAGAGAATCAAGTAAAAAACTACTTGAAATAATAAACAACTTTAGCAAAATTGCAGGATATAAAATAAACCCACATAAATCCTCAGCATTCCTATACATTACTAACAAAGCCCAACAGCAAGAGATAGAAAGAGAAATTCCATTCAAAGTTACAGTAGACACTATAAAATATTTGTGAGTTTATCTGCCAAGACCAACCCAGGGCCTATATGAACATAATTATGAAATACTTTCCATGCGAATAAAGTCACATCTAAATAAATGGAAAAATATCAGTTGCCCATGGTTAGGCAAGCTAATATAATTAAAATGACAATTTTACCTAAATTAATCTACCCATTCAGTGCCATACCAATTGAACTACCAAAAATTATTTTACAGAGCTGGATATAATAATAACAAAATTCATCTGGAACAACAAGAGGTTTCATATCTATGGTATTAATGAAAAGAAATGCTAGGGAAGGTGGCCTAGCCATACCAAATATTAAACTTTATTATAGAGCAGCTGTCATCAAAACTACCTGGTACTGGCTAAGAAACCGAGTTGTGGATCAGTGGAATAGGATAGGTACACAAGATGGAGAAGTCAATGACTATAGCAATCTACTCTTTGATAAACCCGAAGAGGCCAGCTTCTGGGCTAAGAAGAATTCACTATTTCACAGAAATTGCTGGGAAAATTGGAAAATGGTAGGGCAGAAAATGGGCATAGACAAATATCTTACAGCATATACCAAAATAAAGTCAAAATGGGTTCATGATTTAGGAATAAAGGCTGAAACTATAAGCAATTTGGGAGATCAGGGAATATTTTAACTAACAGATTTATTGAAAAGATAAGAATTCATGACACAACAAGAGATAGAGTGCATTACAAAATGCAAAATGGATAATTTTGATTATGTTAAACTGAAATGTTTTGTACAAAAATAGCCAATGCAACAAAGATTAGGAGGGAAGCAGAAAATTGGGAGAAAATCTTTACAACTAGTGTCACTGATAAAGGCCTCATTTCCAAAATATACAGGGAACTGAGCCAAATATATAGGAATACAAGTCATTCTCCAATTGAGAAATGGTCAAAGGATATGAACAGACAGTTTTCAGAGGAAGAAATTTAAGCTATCTATAGGCATATGAAAAAAATGCTCTAAATCACTACTGATTAGAGAAATGCAAATCAAAACAACTCTTAGATACCGTATCTCTCCTGTCAGGTTGGCTAAAATAGCAAAACGGGAAAATGATAAATGCTGGAGAGGATGTGGGAAAATTGGAACATTGCTACATTGCTGATGGAATTGTGAACTGATCCAGCCATTTTGGAGAGCAATTTGGAACTATATCCAAAGGGCTATAAAAATGTTCATACCCTTTGACCCATCTATACCACTTCTGGGGTTGTATCCCAAAGAGATCACACAAGTGGGAAAAGGACCCATATGTACAAAAATATTTACAGCGGCTCTTTTGTGGTAGCTAAGAATTGGAAATTAAAGGGATGCCCATCTATTGGGGAATGGCTGAACAAGCTGTGGTATATGAAGGTAATGGAATACTATTGTGTTGTAAGAAATGGGGATGATACAGACTTCATAACAACCTGGAAAAACCTACATGACATAATGCTGAGTGAGTAGAGCAGAGCCAGGAGAGCATTATACACAACCATGGCTTCTGTGAGGACTAACCCTGACAGACTTTGCCCGTCTCAGCAACACAAGGTACAAAGACAACTCCAAAGGACTCATAATGGAGAATGCTATCTACATCCAGAGAACGAACCATGAAGTGTAAATGCAGATTGAAGCACACTTCATGCTCACCTTTTTCTCCCCCTTTTTTCTCTCTCTCTTTTTTTTTTTTTTTTGGTTTTTGGGGTTTTTTTTTGGTTCTGTTTCTTCTTTCTCATGATTCATTCCATTGGTCATAATTCTTCTCCACAACTTGACTAGTGTGTAAATTAATTCAATGTGAAGTTATTTGTGGAAGTTATATGGGATTCCATGCTGTCTGGGGGAGGGAGGGAAGAAAATTTGAAACTCAATTTATGTAGAACCGTGTGTTGTAAACTAAAAATAAAAAAAGAAAATTAAAAAAAAAGAAAAAAGGAAAAAAAAAAAGTACCAACCCATAGAAAATATAAAAACATTGCATATGACAAGTGTAAAAACTTAAGGTATTGGCAAAATAATTGCTTATTTGGTAAAAAAAAAAAAAGTTGGAAAAAGCAGAAAGCAGCGTGGCAGAAACTGGGCATTGATTGATATAGCATTTACCAATATGCATTGAAGATAGATCTATGATCTAGACATAAGGAGAGATATAAGAAGAAAATTAGAAGAACGTGGATCATATAACTTATCAGACTTATGGATAAGTGAACAAATTATAAATAAACAAGAGATAGAGAACAAACTTAGGTGTAAAGTGGATAATTTTGGTTAGATTAAATTAAAAAGGTTTTACACAAAAAAATCAACTAAAAGCAGAAGAAAAACAAAAAATTGGGAAAAAATTAATAGATAGTTTATCAAATAAAGGTGTCATATCTAAAACATTTAAACAGCCTTCTTGGACATGAGTCATTCCCCAACTGATAAATTGTCAAAGGATGTGATCAGGCAGCTTTCTGATGAAGAAATCAAAACAATTTATAGTCATATGGAAAAAAGCTCTAAATCATTATGGATTAGAGAAATGCAAATTAAAAAGACCTTAAGATACCGTTTTACACTTACCAGATTAGCTAAAATGATTAAAGGGGAAAGCAAAAAATGTTGGAACAGATGTGGAAGTATTGTGACATTGTTGGTGGAATTGTGAACAGATCCAACAATTTTTGGTAGCAATTGGGAACTGTGCCCTAAGAGTTATCAGGCTGATATTCCTTTGTTTTTATTTTCTTTCCCACCCATCCTAGAGATGGCTACCATCAGACACACAGGTATGAGTATGTGTGTGTAGGTGTGTGTACACACACATACACATGCATTCACACACACACACACACACATATAAATGTACAATTATTCTATACATACTTTTATTTATCATTTCTTTCTCTGAATTCAGATAGTGTCATTTTTTTCAAATGTCCTTTATAGTTAATTTGGGTATTTCTAATAGTAAAAGTAATTAATTCACTCAAAATAATTCTTAAGACAATATTGCTGTTACTGTATTCAGGTGTGGGGAACTTGTAGCTTTCTAAGTCCTTGGGTACAATCTTTTGAATGAGTCTAAGTTTTATGGAACAAATCATTTTATTAAGAGGTTTTGTTCTGTGAAGTTTGAATTCAGTCAAAGGGCCACACTTAAGGGCCACTTGAGGCCTCAAAGCCTCAGGTTCCCCTCCCCTGCTACAGTGTTCTCTTACTTCTCTCATTTCACTCCACTATTTTGTGCAAGTTTTTCCATGTTTTTTCCTTTTGATCCAGTGATACCACTAGTAGGTCTATTTCCAAAGATGATTAGGGAAAGAGGAAAAGAAACAATATGTTCTAAAATGTTTACAGCAGCTCTCTGTGTGTTGGCAAAGAGCTTGTAATTGCAGGGATGCCCATCAAGTGTGGAATAACTAAACAAGTTGTACATATGATTGTGATGGAATACTACCGCACTGTAAGAAATGACAGGCTTGACAATCTTAGGAAAACAATATATTTATCTGATGATTCTGTTGTATATTTGAAAGGAATAGTAAGTTGTGCATAGTAGATTAGCAGTTTCATGCGCAGTCATCTTTTTTACTATGTTATAGAAATGCTTGTTTTATTCCATAAATTAAAAAATAAAATATTTTCTTAAAAACTCTAAAAAATGTGAACAGTAACTTCCAACACTTGAAATGTGGAAAGGTAAACAGACTACAAGAGAGGACAAAGAAGCCAGATACTCAATAACATACCTCAGAATTGACGAAGGGCTTCTGATTACAGAACATTGTACAGGTCACAACACAAATGGTTTTGTGTGTGGACAAGTGTGTCTACCCTACAGAGTTAGCATTAAGAATACTACGGTTGACAGAAATGAGCCTACCACTCCATTGGTTCCATCCTAGGGGCATTGTGAGAAGATGGCAGAGTAGGTCCAAAATTTCCATGCTTTCTAGATTTCATACACAGACAGAAAATCACCATGAATTGAATGCAGCACAGCAAAAATAAAGGGCTAAAGTAGTTATCTTTCTTTGACAAATTGAGAGAACTTCAGAAAAGACAGTACTTTCAGGAGCTGAGGTTTGGCCCAAATGAAGTGAAGACACTTCAGGCTCACCTCACTAAATCAACAAACGCAGCTGGAACAGCTCTGTCAGAAAGCAAACATGACTTGAAGACATTTCACCTCATTTTTTGCTTTGCTGACAGCCTCAGAAGGTTTCATTTCTGAAACCTTTATCTAAGGAACTGCACACTGCCGAGTGGGAGAAGATTGAAGAATCCTAACTTTTTATGGAAGTCAGGCCTAGTGGTGCTGAACCAGAAGTGATCCTAGCTATGGCTGTGACTGAGGTATGCACTCATATGCCTGGTGAGCGCAGTACTACATGGAGCAAGCACATATTAGGACAGTGTGCCTGGGGGACCTAACTGTGGGTTAGGAGAGAAGGGGAGTCCCTGAGGTTGAGCCCAACTCCAACTCAGGATTAAAACTTGATTATAACAATGAGGTGCTAAAAATAAAATAGAACAAAATAAAAATGAGTAAGCAAAGGAAAAATAATCCAATCACAGATGGCTATTTTGGTGTAAAAGAATATCTTGGTTCATATTCAGAGGACAATAGTGAAGTTTTTTTTTAAATCTGGCTTTATATTTAGAGGAAGAGAGTGAAGTTTTCTTTTTTTGTTCTTTTTTTTTAATGCACTCCTACTAAAAAGAGTATGGTCAAATTGTCATAAGCCCTAAAAAAGCTCTTGGAAGAGCTTTAAAAAAACTCAAAAATCAAATAAGAAAGAGGAAAAAAAAATAGGAAAAAAAAGCAACCACGTTAAAAAAATGCTTCAGTTTCAACTCAGGCGACTTTGTTTTTCTCTCTCTGGAAGTATATAGCATTTTGCTTTCCATAAGTCCTTCAGAGTTGCCTTGGACCATTGTATTGACCATAATAGCCAAGTAATTCACAGTTTATAATTGTACAATATTGCTCTTACTGTCCACAATGTTCTCCTAATTCTGCTCAATTTACTCAGTTCACACAAGTCTTCCAAGGTTTTTATGAAATCATATTATTCATCATTTCTTATAACAAAATATTACTGCATTTGACCAAAATAATATACTGCAACTTGTTCAGGCATTCCACAATTCCCCACGATTATTTAGGAGCCAGTGTCTTGCAGCTCCAGTACTATTTAAGCTCATCATTAAACTAGCTTCTACAATGGGTTATTCATTTCAAAGATAAATCAATAATAAACATATATTCACATACCTGAATGCTATGGGATATAATCTCTCCTCCACCACTATAGACTCTTGCAGGGTAGGTTCTAAGCTTAGCTTAGTTCCTACTTTGCATTAATCCCAATTAGTTTATGTAAAAAGGTAGCATCTCTGCCAAATGAGTCCGTCTGCTGAGGTGAGATCTTAATGACCCCATTTGTGAAAATCATGAATTTTTTTTTTTGTTTCTTGATCCTTGACCTTTAAGTCATTTGTGCTGTGCTGGCTGAAAAAGCTGGATTCTGGAATAACTGGATGTTTAAAGGGACTATAATCTCTTCATTTCCCAGGACACTTATGCTTTATTGATTGTAAACCTGAACTAGGTCTTTGGCTCTATTTGATTTAGTGGTGTTGCAACAATCTTCTAGCAGCTGCTGAAGGGGTGTAACACCCACCAAAACAACCAGAACACAGACAGCTGCCAACACAGGGGATTTGATCTGCTTTACTGAGGAAAGGAACGTTAAGGGGTTAACAATCTTACTTTAATCCAGCATACAACTATCATTCACCTAGTTCAGGTGAAAAAGTCAGCACCCTGAACTTCAGAGCATATGCAAACAAATTACCAACATCAACAGACAGACCTTGTCTGATTCAATTCTTAATGCATAGTTACCAGAGTTTAACAAAGTCCAAACATCCGGATTTACAAGCTGGAGGGCTTTTAACTACAGCTGCCCAGAATCTCCACATCAGCACTCCACGGAGAGTGAGAGCCCTAAGCAAATAGCTCTGTTCTTTCTTTTTATACACTCTTTAGCCATCATCTGAGTGACCAGAATTTAGGCTCTTACTATTTACTCTGGAGCTTCATGCCCACATAGGCTTACCACCTAGTAGGTAGGAGTTTGGGCCTGGGGCTTTGTATCTAGTAAGGCTCAATCAAAGACACTGAATTAATTTATCATTCTAAAACAGTAAAAAAGTCCCAATTTAATTGATATTACAAGTGGTTACTGAGATCCCCTCAAAACACTTGAGGTCAAGAGATGGTTATTAAGATTGATGTAACTTTTTGAATGCTTTTGCAACCAAAGTACCTCTACATCAACACATGGTGAGTCATTACAAAATGCCTGTGAATGATAAACAATCAATTTTTCCAAGGCATTTCTCTTTTATGTCATCATGAATCTTCTTTAAGCAGCTCCTTAGCATTCTCCACAAGAAGAGAATCCATATCAGGTAGTCTGGATATGAGCCAGACTCCCATTATGCTCACTAGTTAATACCTGAACTCATCTGGTATCAGCATGTTGTACCATTCTTCTTACCTCTATTGGTGCTGGAATAGCCTTGTAATCCTTTTCTCTCCCTTCCCAAATAAGAGGAGATTTAATCTGCTTTACTCCTGCCACATTTCTAATAAGATCCAAATCCTAGGCCCCAACTCTGCTATGAGGACTGTATAGGACAATATGTCTCGTTTCTCAGACACAATTCTCTCAGCTTTAATCCCTGGTACCTGATACTGAGTGAACTGTTCAGATAAATAAAAATGTTATATGAAGGTGTCACAGAGTAACAACTAAAGATATCTCCTCTCTCAGGAGATTTTACATTTTTTTAAAATAACATATGGAGAAAGAAAATTAAATAAATGAGCTCAACTAATAAGAATTTTGGCAGGCAGTTGAAAAAAATGGTATTACTTGCTGGGGCTTTCCCATATCACACAGTTTCCTTATTTGTAAAGTCATATTCATTGTTTCTAAATTCAAGGTTATAGAAAAGAGTTAATGGGTCACTATAGGAGCATTTGGTTGAAGCTAGGTAAGCATCAGAACTTATTCAACAACGGAAGCCAAGCCAGGGAGTTCAGAAATGAGTAACAGGACTTGTGGGGGTGGAGAAAAGCATATCATACTATGGCATGTGACAGATTGAAACAAAACAAATTAGCAGTTGGGAACAGAGGCAGGATGAAGCAGAGAAACAGGACAGGTGCCAGCAATCAGGAATTTGAGAATTATTCATATATATACAAAGGGTGAGTGGACATGTAAAAAGAGACAAGATAGCTTGCCTCATAAAAATCCTATGTCCCTGTGTGGTTTCTTTTTAACAGTGAATTAGACTATTCTATTCTTACTATGTACTATACTATGTACTATTCCTACTCTGTCTTAATCCTTAAAGAGACTGGCTTGCTAGGAGATTGGAAGAAGATAATCCCTGGCTCTGACATTTCCATGAACAGAGCTGCAATAAATAATTTTATACAAATTCGTCATTTTCCTTTTTTAAAATCTCTTTGGGATACAGACCTAGTCGTGGTTTGGCTGGGTCAAAGGATATGCACAGTGGTATATTCATCAAAGAACTGAAGCTTCTTACCAGTACTTTAGGATAACAGGTGCCTAGCATTATTAAATTTTCAATCTTGGCAGTCAGCTTGATAAAAAAATGGAGCCAGCAGATTCCAATTAGGCACAGGAAAAAAAAATCACTTATTTCTATATCTCACAATGACTCCAAGACTAAAAGACAGGTCAGAGAACCTCCAGGTTCCTTCCAGTTTTAGCATCTCATTTTGGGCCTAGTCCATGGGATAACAAGTACTTTGATTGGCTTTTATTATCAAAATGCTATGTAAGTTAAAAAAAAAAAAAGCTTTGACAAAGAGAATAGCCTATGGCCTACTACTCATGGTGCCACCAACTGTATGCTGAAAGCATGTGCTTGCCAGGAATTATTCACTTATTATTTGCTTGACAGATATGAATATTGTATTACTTAGAATACCCCATTTGTTCTCTAACTGGTCACATGTTTTTTTTAATTTAAAATTATTGGCTATTATTTATTCAAAATGACAACAACCAAGATTTAAAGTTAGATTAAAGATCCTCTGAGATAATATTTGACCTCTTTTTTACAGTATTTAGAAAGTTTGAGAGATATAATTTCTGGGTAATTTAATCATTTTATTAATGATGCTAACATTTTAAATGAATAGCCAGTGGCACTATTGGCAGTCATGGTGCTGGGCTCATAGCTTCTATGCTTTAGAAAAGAGGTGTTCCTAAAGGTTGCAATCAACTCTGATTGATCTATAATCAATTAATTAATTAATTAATGAGAGAATGAATATTACAATGAGCAACTGAACCTATTTTAATGAACTTTGATTATGTCATTTAAGTCTAAGTTACCCTCAGCCTTGGGCAATCTATTTGAATAATTTATCCCTGACTCAAGGCTGAGCAGAAGGGATTTTCACCTTAGATTAGAAGTCTGATACAGTTGGATGGAGTAGCAATACCCAGAATGAAAAGAATGTTAATCCTATCTTCCATATGCCCTATTCCTGTAAGGTTGGACAAGAAAATAGGACAGGAAAAAAAAAAGTTTGGGTCTCCCCAATTATAATAATTGGCTACTAATGAGAGGGAATTAATCATTTCGGTTTTGAATAAGACTGAGTTTTGTAAGACATGAATTTTCTTCCCCAGAAGGTTTTTCCTCCCGTTTCAAATATAGAACTATAAGAGTAAGCCTTCAGATTTGAAAGCAGATTCTTAATGCAGTTAGGTGGTGCAGGGCATAGATTGTTGAGACTTGGCAGTCAATATGGTCTGAATTCAAATTCTCCTTCAGACAATTACTACCTGTGTTACCCTAGGTAAATGATTTAACCTCTTTGTATTTCCCCATATGTAAAATGTCCTTCTTAATAATGCCTGTCTCATGGAGTTATTGTGAAGATACATTGAGATACTATTTATAAAGTTCTTTGCAAACCTTAAAGTCTTATATAAATGCTAGCTATTGTATTTATTTTATCCTCTTAAAATAGGTTCAAGATATCAAGACAGTTTCCAATGTCTACCCACAATAGTAGGTTTCTTAATCATGGGAAATGAACACTAAGGAGCCTGTGAAGGTCACTGCTATCAAAAACTTTGATCTACCTTTTAATTTAGGCAATATACTTGCAAAATGTAATTTTAAAGCACTACCTTTTCTTAGCATACTAAAAAATATGTGATTAATACAATATGCCCAAATGATTTTTTAAAAAGGCTCTCATATTCAAAATTGAAAAGGCATACTTATTTTTTTTATGGTTGGCCCTCGAACTAACTGTGGCAAAAAGTCAGGTTTTGTTGTTGCTGTTGTTGATTTTGATTTTGCGCTTTTTCACTCCTCTTCATTAGATTGGCTTGACTACATATGAATAATTGTCAGAAGAATGATTTTTGACTTTTATTTATTTTTAACTGTTTCCTCTGCCACCAGATATCTACATATGTATAAATAACTAAAAACACAAATATTAAAAATCCTAAAAGGAATAGCAGCCACTATACAATTTCAAATGGATAATTTTGTTACATATAAAGCTTCCTGTAAGAATGACTTTTTTTGTTTTGCCAATTACCTATTAGGAAAGCATTCTTTTTGAGTCTGTACTATGAACATACTATGTTATTTTGCTAGTTACAAATAAGAAAAAATAAGCATAAGATATGCTTTCTACCCTCTACAAATCTAGTAGTACTGAATCATGTGCAATTACAATGACCAAGCTTAGCCCTAGAAAAGAGATAAAGCAATGAACCTTTCTCTCTTCTTTGCATGGGGAAGATGATAGGTGTAGAATATTGCATATGCTGTCAGACTCAGTTAATGTGCTGGTTACTTTTGTTGAACCATTTTTCCATTATATTTTTGGTCAATATAGAATGGAAGGCTCACTGGACACTGAGCTAAGGAAGGTGCATGTGTGTGTGTGTGGGGGGGGGTTATGTGTTTGCTTGTGATATATTTAAAAATGCTGATGATATAAAATAAAATATATGAACTATTTTTAATCAAGTTGAAATTTTTTCATATGAATATATCTTTAACTTCTTCCTCTGAAAACTGCCTGTTCATATTCTTTGACCATTTCTCAAATGGGGAATGAGTCATATTGTTATAAATTTGACTCAGTTCCACATATTTTTAGTTTTTTATTTTTTCTCTGGGTAATTAATAATTTATCAATTAGGCCAGCAAATAATCAATGAATTGATGGTGAGTGGTTTTTCTCAGTAACTGAAAACAAAATTATGGAGATCCCTGAATGCCTTTGGAAAAGGAAGTGACCCCGACAGGTGAAAATCAACCCTGATTGGGTGAACAACTAGTGAGGGGATGGGCATATTAATGACAAGGTAGGCCAAAAATCTTCAGCTCCTCCTGTTGAGAATGTGATTTGGTCATGAAACTCACAGTGATCTGGCCAAAGGAATCCAAATCTCCCCAGACCATTCTGGTTGGTTTTCCTGTTCATAAGCTGGGTCACTCTAAATTCTCTTTTTTTTTTCCTGTTAAATTTAATTTATGTAACATATTTAGTTTTCAGCATTGATTTTCACAACAGTTTGAATTACGAATTTTCTCCCCATTACTACCCTCCTGCCCACTCCAAGATGGCAAATATTCTGGATGCCCTGTTCCCCAGTCAGCCCTCCCTTCTGTCACCCAACTCCCCTCCCATCCCCCTTTCCCTTCTTCTCTTGTAGGACAAGATAAATTTCTACATCCCATTGCCTTTGTATCTTATTTCCTAGTTGCGTGCAAAAAACTTTTTTTTTGTTTGTTTGTTTTTGAACATCTGTTTTCAAAACTTTGATTTCCAAATTCTCTCCCCTCTTCCCTCCCCACCCACCCTCCCTAAGAAAGCAAGCAATTCAACATAGGCTTATCATTATGTAAAACCCTTCCACAATACTGATGTTGTGAAAGACTAACTATGTTTTGCTCCTTCCTAACCTATCCCCTTTTATTGAATTTTCTCCCTTGACCCTGTCCCCTTTCAAAAGTGTTTTTTTATTACCTCCTCCCCCTATCAGCCCTCCCTTCTTTTGTCCCCCCTTTTTTATCTTCTTCCTCCCTCTTTCCTGTGGAGTAAGATACACAATTGAGTGTATATGGTATTCCCTCCTCAGGTCAAATCCGATGAGAGCAAGATTTACTCATTCCTCCTCACCTGCCCCCTCTTCCCTTCCTACAGAACCACTTTTTCTTTCCACTTTTATGCAAGATAATTTACCCCATTCTATCTCTCCCTTTCTCCCTCTCTTATCCCTTAATTTGATTTTTTTATATCATCCCTTCATATTCAATTCACCCTGTGCTCTCTCTCCCTCTCTCTGTCTCTGTCTGTCTCTGTCTCTCTCTCTCTGTATATATATATATATATATATATACACATATATATATATACACACACACACACACACACACATATATATATATATATATATGTATATGTATGTATGTATATTCCTTTCACCTACTCTACTACTGAGGTCTCATGAATCATACACATCATCTTTCCATGTAGGAATGTAAACAAAATAGTTCAACTTTAGTAAGTCCCTTGTGATTTCTCTTTCTTCTTTACCTTTTCATGCTTCTCTTGATTTTTGTGTTTCAAAGTTAAATTTTCTATTCAGCTTTGGTCTTTTCACTGAGAAAGCTTGAAAGTCCTCCATTTTATTGAAAATTCATATTTTGCCTTGGAGCATTATACTCAGTTTTGCTGGGTAGGTGATTCTTGGTTTTAATCCTAGCTCCATTGACCTTCAGAATATCATATTCCAAGTCCTTCAATCCCTTAATGTAGAAGCTGCTAAATCCTATGTTATCCTGATTGTTTTTCCACCGTAATCAAATTGTTTCTTTCTTGCTGCTTGCAGTATATTCTCCTAGACCTGGGAGCTCTGGAATTTGGCATCAATATTCCTAGGAGATTTCTTTTTGGGATCTTTTTGAGGAGGTGATCTGTGGATTCTTTCAATTTCTATTTTACCTTCTGGCTCTAGAATATCAGGGCAGTTCTCCTTGATCATTTCTTGAAAGATGATATCTAGGCTCTTTTATTGATCATGGCTTTCAGGTATCCAATAATTTTTAAATTATCTCTCCTGGATCTATTTTCCAGGTCAGTGATTTTTCCAATGAGATTTTTCACATTGTCTTCCCCTTTTTCATTCCTTTGGCTCTGCTTTATTGTATCTTGATTTGTCATAAAGTCACTAGCTTCCACTTGCTCCAATCTAATTTTTAAGGTAATATTTTCTTCAGTGATCTTTTGGACCTCCTTTTACATTTGGCTAATTCTGCCCTTCAAGGCATTCTTCTCCTCATCAGCTTTCTGGAGCTCTTTTGCCATTTGAGTCAGTCTATTTTTTAAGGTGTTGTTTTCTTCAATATTTTTTTCAGTGTTTTTTTGAATCTCCTTTAGCAAGTCATTGAGTTGTTTTTCATGGTTTTATTACATCATTTTCATTTCTCTTCCCAGTTTTTCCTCTACTTCTCTAACTTGCTTTTCCAAATCCTGTTTGAGCTCTTCCATGACCTGAGAACAGTTCATGTTTTTCTTGGAGGCTTTTGATATGGGCTCTTTGATTTTGTTGACTTCTTCTGGCTGTATGTTTTGGTCTTCTTTGTCACCAAAGAAAGATTCCAAAGTCTGAGTCTGAATCTGAGAGCGTTTTTGCTGCCTGTTCATGTTCCCAGTCAAGTACTTGACTCTTGAGTTTTGTCTTAGGTTATGACTGCTGGTAGAGTAGAGAGTACTTTGTTCCAAGCTTTAGAGTCTATGCTGCTATTTTCAGAGTTATTTCTATACAGCCAGCTCTGTCACACCAGCACTCTTCATTCCCCAGAAATTGCCAGCCAGCACCTGACTCTGATCTTAAGCAGGCTATGCACTCCTGCTCTGATCTGCCACTTCATTTCTCCCACCAGGTGGGTCTGGGGCTGGAAGCAACTGCAATTGTAGTTCTGTAGCTGCACCACCCCTGCTCTCCCAGGGGCATCAGCCACACTGGCGAACTCCTTCCACTCTGTCCCCCGCAGCTTTTCCCAGTAACCTTCTCTGCTGTCTTTGGTGTTTGTGGGTTGAGAAGTCTGGTAACTGCCACTGCTCACTGATTCAGGGTGCTAGGGCCTGTTACTCCTGGCTCCTGGTCTGGTTGGTCCTACTGCCACCCATGCTAGGCTCTGCTCTCCTCCACCCCCAGCTTCATGTGCGATAGACCTCATTCAGCAACCATCCAGGGTCTCCTGGGCTGGATCCCTGCTTCCCTCTGCTGTTTTGTGGGTTCTGTAGTTCTAGAATTTGTTCAGAGCCATTTTATAGGTTTTTGGAGGGACTTGGAAGGGAGCTCACGCAAGTCCATGCTTTCCAGTCACCATCTTTGCCCTGTGCCCCTCCCCCATCAGTTCCATGTATTTTTTAGAGAGAAAGCCTTTATCAGAGACACTGGTTGTAAAAATTATTTCCTAGTTGGCTTGCATTCCTGTCAATTTGGCTAAGTTCCCTGTATATTTTCAAGTCCAGGCCTTAATCAGAGACACTGATTATAAAGATTTTCTCCCATTTTTCTGCTTCCTTCCTAATCTTTGTTGCATTGGATTTGTTTATACAAAAGCTTTTCAATTTAACATAATCAAAATTATCCATTTTGCATTTTATAATGCTCTCTATCGCTTCAAGGTCAAGGTCTCATAAATCTGACAAGTAAACTATTCCTCGTTCTCCCAAATTGCTTACAGTATCAGCCTTTACTCCTAAATTGTGAACCCATTTTGACTTTATTTTGCTATATTTTGTAAGATATTGGTCTATGAGCTGTTTTTGCCAAACCATTTTCAAATTTTCCAAGTAGTTTTTGTGAAAAAGGGAATTCTTAGCCTCGAAGCTGGATTATTTGGCTTTATCAAAGAGTAGATTGCTATAGTTATTGACTAATACATCTTTTGTACCTAAGCTATTCAACTGATTCATCTGTTTCTTACCTCATACCAATTAGGTTTTATAAGTCCTGCCTTATATGACAGTTTAATATCAGGTATGGCTAACCCATCTTCCCTAGCATTTCTTTGCATTATTTCCCTAGATATTCTGGATCTTTTGTTCTTCCATTTGAATTTTGTTATTATTTTATCCAACTCTGTAAAATAATGTTTTGGTGGTTCAATTGGTATGGCACAGAATGAGTTAATTAATTTAGATAAAATTGTCATTTTTTTAAATATTAGCTTGGCCTAACCATGAGCAAGGGGTGTTTTTCAATTTTTTTAGATCTAACTTTATGTGTGTGAAACGTGTTTTGTATTTGGGTTCATATAATTCCTGGGTTTGCCTTGGCAGGTAGACTCCCAAATATTTTATAGTATCTACAATAACTTTACATTGAATTTCTCCTTGCACATCTTATGGTTGGGCCTTGCTAGGAAGGCCAAAGATTTATGTGGGCTTAGTTTATATATTGCAACTTTGCTAAAGTTGTTTTATTTTTAATTTCAAGCTTTTTTATCACTTGATTCCCTAAGATGCTTTAAGTAAGTCATCATATCACCTACACTTCAATAACAGTGTCATAACGGACATTCTTGTTTCACCCCATTATTATTTCGAATGGATCTACCTTATCCCCATTATATATGATGCTTGCTGATAGTTTTACAAAAATATTGTTTATAATTTTAAGGAAGACTCAATTAATTCTATGTTTTCTAGTGTTTTTAATAGGAATGAATGTTGTACTTTCTCAATTTTTTTTCTTTTTGTATTATTTATTTATTTCATATTTTTAGTTTTCAGCATTGATTACCACAAGATTTTGAATTATAAATTTTTGCCCCATTTCTACCCTCCCCCCACTCCAAGATGGCATATATTCTGATTACCCTGTTCACCAATCAGCCCTCCCTTCTGTCACCCCACTCCCCCCCATGCCCTTTTCCCTTGCTTTCCTGTAGGGCAAGATAGATTTCTAGGCCCCATTGCCTGTATATCTTATTTTCCAGTTGCATGCAAAAACAACATTTTTTGAACATTTGCTTTTAAAACTTTGAGTTCCAAATTCTGTCCCCCTTTCTCTCCCCACCCACCCTCCCTGAGAAGGCAAGCATTTCAACATAGGCCACATGTGTATCATTATGTAAAATCCTTCCACAATACCCATGTTGTAAAAGACTCACTATATCTCCCTCCATCTTATCCTGTCCCCCTTTATTCAATTTTCTCCCTTGACAATGTCGCTTTTCAAAAGCATTTCCTTTTGATTACCTTCTCCACCTATCTTCCCTCCCTTCTATTGCCCCTCCCCCATTTTTATCCCTTTCTTCCTTCTTTCCTGTGGGGTAAGGTATCCAATTGAGTGTGTATATTATTCCCTGCTCCAGTCAAATTCGATGAGAGCCAGATTACCCCATTGCCCCTCACCTGCCCCCTCTTCCTTCCCAACAGAACTGCTTTTTCTTGCCACTTTCATGTGAGATAATTTACACCATTCTATCTCTCCCTTTCTCCCTCTCTCAGTATATTCCACTCTCATCCCTTCATCTTATTTTTTTTAAAGATACATCCCTTCATATTCAACTCACCCTGTGCCCTCTGTGTATATATATATGTTTGTGTGTGTCTGTGTGTGTGTGTATGTATGTATATTCCCTTCAGCTACACTAACACTGAGGTGTTATGAATTACACACATCATCTTTCTATGTAGGAATGTAAACAAAACAGTTCAACTTTTTAAGTCACTTATGATTTCTCTTTCTTGTTTACCTTTCCATGCTTCTCTTTATTCTTGTGTTCAAAGTCAAATTTTCTATTCAGCTGTGGTCTTTTCACTGAGAAAGCTTGAAAGTCTTCTAATGTATTGAAAATCCATATTTTGCCTTGGAGCATTAATCTCACTTTTCCTGGGTAGGTGATTCTTTGTTTTAATCCTAGCTCCATTAACCGCTGGAATATCATATTCCAAACCCTTGGATCCCTTAAGGTTGAAGCTTCTAGATCTTTTGTTATCCTGATTATGTTTCCACAGTATTCAAATTGTTTCTTTCTGGCTGCTTTTAGTATTTTCTCCTCGATCAGGGAACTTTGGAATTTGGCAACAATATCCCTAGGAGTTTTCTTTTTGGGATCTTTTTTCAGGAGGAGATTGGTAGATTCTTGCAATTTTCTTTTTATTTCACCATCTGGCTGTAGAATATCAGGGCAGTTTTCCTTGATAATTTCTTGAGAGATGATATCTAGGCTTTTTTATTGATCGTGGCTTTCAGGTAGTCCAATAATGTTTAAATGATCTCTCCTGTATCTGTGTTCCAGGTGGATGGTTTCTCCAATGAGCTGTTTCATATTGTCTTCCATTTTTTCATTCCTTTGGTTCTGTTTTAGTATATCTCGATTTCTCATAAAGTCACTAGCTTCCACTTGCTCCAATCTAATTTTTAAGGTGGTATTTTCTTCAGTGGTCTTTTGGACCTCCTTTTCCATATGGCTAATTCTGCCTTTCAAGGCATTCTTCTCATTGGCTTTTTGGAACTCTTTTGCCATTTGAGTTAGTCTATTTTTAAGGTGTTATTTTCTTTAGTATTTTTTGGGGTCTCCTTTAGGAAGTCATTGACTTGTTTTTCATGGTTTTCTCACATCCCTCTCATTTCTCTTCCCAGTTTTTCCTCTGCTTCTCTAACTTACTTTTCCAAATCCTTTTTGAGTTCTCCCATGGCATGAGACCAATTCATATTTTCTCTTGGAGGCAGTTGATGTAGGCTCATTGACTTTGGTGACTTCCGGCTGTATGTTTTGGTCTTCTTTGTCACCAAAAAATTCCAACTCTGTGTCTGGATCTGAGACCATTTTTGCTGCCTCTTCATTTTCCCAGCCATGTACTTGGCTCTTGAGTTTTTTATTAGGGTACAACTGCTTGTAGAGTAGAGAGTACTTTGTCCCAAGCTTGAGTGTCTGCACTGCTATCTTCAGAGCTACTTCCACACAGCAAGTTCTACCACATCAGCACTCCTTCTCCCCCAAGAACAGCCAACCAGGATTTCATCTCAGATCTAGGCAAGGCAAAGCACTCCTGCTCTAATCTGCCACTTAATTCCTCCCACCAGGTGGGCCTGGGGCCTGAAGCAACTGCAGCTGTATCTCTTGAAGCAGCCTCAGAGCTGCACCACCTCTGCCTTCCTCAGGGCTGTGGCCAAACAACAAACTCTTTTCACTCTTTCCCAGCAGCTTTTCCCACTAACCTTCTCTGTTTTTCTCTGGCTTTGGTGGGTTGAGAAGACTGGTGACTGACACAGCTCACTGATTCAAGGTGCTACTCCTGTTGCGCCTACCTCCTGGGTCTGATTGGTCTTGGCATGACCCACGCTGGGCTCTGCTCCCAGCTATGTGTGATAGACCCTTCCCAGCAACCATTCAGACTGCCCTGGCCTGGAGCCCTGCTTACCTTTACTATTTTGTGGGTTCTGCTGCTCTAGAATTTTTTCAGAGCCTTTTCATAGGTGTTTGGATGGACCTTGGGGGCAGCTTAAGCAATGCCTGCTTTCCAGCTGCCATCTTGGCTCTGCATCCCTCAGAAGCTTTTTCTGCAGATATTGAGAAAATCTTATGGTTTCTACTTGTTTTGTTGTTGTTATGATCAAGTATGCTGATAGCTTTCCTAATATTGAACTAGCATTGCATTTCTGGAATAAATTCTTTTAGTCAACATGTATTATTCTCTTGGTAAGTTCCTGTGATTCTTTTGCTAATATTTTACTTAAAATTTTTGAATCAGTATTCATTAAGGAAATTTTCCTATAATATTCTTTTTCTCTTTTGACTCTTCCTGCTTTTGGTTTTAGTACGATATTTGCGTCTTTAAAAGAATTTGGTAGGACTCCTTAGCCCTTAGCCTCTTTTCCCAAATAATCTATAAAGTATGATAATTAATTGTTCTTTAAATGTTTGATAGAATTCACATGTAAAACCATGTGGCCCTCGAGATTTTTATCTCGGGGGTTCATTGATGGCTGGCTCAATTTATTTTTCTGAGATGGAGTTATTTAGGTATTTTACTTGCTCTTCTGTTAACCTGGGTGATTTATATTTTTCTAAATATCCATCCATTTCCTTAAGGTTATCACATTTATGGGCATATGATGGGGCAAAAAAAAATTCTAAATAATTGTTTTAATTTCCTCTTCATTGGAGGTGAACCACCCTTTTCATTTTTGATAGTGGTAATTTGGTTTTCCTCTTTCTTATCTTTTTTCTTTCAATTTATTTACTTATTCAACCATTTATTTATTTATTTGATATATTTAGTTTTCAGCATTGATTTTCACAAGAGTTTGAATTACAAATTTTCTCCCCATTTCTACCCTCCCCCCCAACTCTAAGATGGCATATATACTGGTTGCCCTGTTCCCCAGTCAGCCCTCCCTTCTGTCACCCCACTCCCCTCCCATCCCCTTTTCCCTTCCTTTCTTGTTGGGCAAGATACATTTCTATACCCCATTGCCAGTGTATCTTATTTTCTAGTTGTATGCAAAACTTTTTTTTTGCGTGCTTGAACCTCTGTTGTTAAATATTTGAATTCCAAATTCTCCCCCCTCTTCCCTTCCCACCCACCCTCCCTAAGAAGTCAAGCAATTCAACATAGGCCACATGTGTATCACTATGTATAACCCCTCCACAATACTCATGTTGCGAAAGACTAACTATATTTTGCTCCTTCCCAACCCATCCCCCTTTATTGAATTTTCTCCCTTGACCCTGTCCCCTTTCGAAAGTGTTTGTTTTTGATTACCTCCACCCCCATCTGCCCTCCCCTCCATTATCCCCCCACTTTTTTTTAAATCTTCTTCCCTCTTCTTTCCTGTGGGGTAAGATACCCAATTGAGTATGTATGGTATTCCCTCCTCAGGCCAAATCTGAGGAGAGCAAGATTCACTCATTCCCTCCTCACCTGCCCTCTCCCCTCCTCCCATAGAAGTGCTCCCTCTTGCCACCTTTATGCGAGATAATCCACCCCATTCTATCTCTCCCTATCTCCCTCTCTCAACATATTCCTCTCTCATCCCTTAATTTGATTTTATTTCTTTTAGATATCTTGCCTTCATCTTCAAGTCACCCTGTGTACTCTCTCTCTCTCTCTCTCTCTCTCTCTCTCTCTCTCTCTCTGTATATATATATATATATATATATATATATATATATATATATATACACACACATACATATATACATACATACACATTCACTTACAAATATATATATGCATATTCCCTTCAGCTACCCTGATACTGAGGTCTCATGAATCATACACATCATCTTTCCATGTAGGAATGTAAACAAAACAAAACCGTTCCACTTTAGTAAATCTCTTGCAATTTCTTTTTCTTGTTCTTTTTCTTGATTACCTTTTCGTGCTTCTCTTGATTCTCGTGTTTGAAAGTCAAATTTTCTATTCAACTCTGGTCTTTTCACTGAGAAAGCTTGAAAGTCCTCTATTTTATTGAAAATCCATATTTTGCCTTGGAGCATGATACTCAGTTTTGCTGCGTAGGTGATTCTAGGTTTTAATCCTAGCTCCATTGACCTCTGGAATATTGTATTCCAAGCCCTTCGATCTCTTAATGTAGAAGCTGCCAGATCTTGGGTTATTCTGATTGGGTTTCCACAATACTCAAATTGTTTCTTTCTGGCTGCTTGCAGTATTTTCTCCTTGATCTGGGAGCTCTGGAATTTGGCGGCAATATTCCTAGGAGATTTCTTTTTGGGATCTATTTGAGGAGGTGATCGATGGATTCTTTCCATTTCTATTTTGCCCTGTGGCTCTAGAATATCAGGGCACTTCTTCTTGATAATTTCTTGAAAGATGATATCTAGGCTCTTTTTTTGATCATGGCTTTCGGGTAGTCCAATAATTTTTAAATTATCTCTCCTGTATCTATTTTCCAGGTCAGTGGTTTTTCCAATGAGATATTTCACATTGTCTTCCATTTTTTCATTCCTTTGGTTCTGTTTTATAATATCTTGATTTCTCATAAAGCCACTAGCTTCCACTTGCTCCAATCTCATTTTTAAGGTAATATTTTTTCCAGTGGTCTTTGGTACCTCCTTTTCCATTTGGCTAATTCTGCCTTTCAAGGCATTCTTCTCCTCATTGGCTTTTTGGAACTCTTTTGCCATTTGAGTTAGTCTATTTTTTAAGGTGTTGTTTTCTTCAGTATATTTTTCAGTATTTTTTTGGGACTCCTTTAGCAAGTCATTGACTTGTTTTTCATGGTTTTCTCTCATCCTCATTTCTCTTCCCAATTTTTCCTCTACTTCTCTAACTTGCTTTTCCAAATCTTTTTTGAGCTCTTCCATGGCCTGGGACTGTGGCTCATGGGCCTGTGTCCCAAGCTTCTTGTGTTGCAATCTGTGGGCCTGCTCCCTGCTTTGTGTGCTATAGCCTCTGGTTTCATTAGGTATCAGCGAGGGGTGTTTTGGCTCACTCCTTGGAGTGAGAACATAATAAGTTACTGTCAGCCTGCATCAGCTACCATTGAAGTTGTAGTACAGAGGAAATCAGTGATAATTAGGTTAACTTCATCCAGTAATCGCCTTGATATTCAATAACCCTGTGGTGACAACAACCCTCTTGATTTACAGCAACTTCCCTGCATATATGAATTATCCTCTTTAGGTTCTTCAAATGGTCTTTGAGAACAACTATTTTTGGTACTTCCAAGGATACGCTTTACATTGAGATTTCTGGTAGCTATTTGTTGTTATATTGCTGCGAAAATATAACGATAAAAAAAAATTAGGACAGGACAGTAGACTATTCCAACTCATTTAAAGCTAAAATCTGTCAAATTTGAGAGAAAGATTTTTTGAAGTCATGTAGCTGATAGACAAGATTAATCACTGTATCAGGAGTTAGGAAGATGTGAGTCCAAATCTGGCCCCAGAGCCTTACTAGACTGTGAGCCTAGGCAAGTGATTAAACTTCAGTCTGCCTCAGCTTCCTCATCTGTAAAATGAGAATGTTAATACCTGCTGATCCCCAGAGTTGTCAGAATACCTTAAGTTGACATTTTTAAACAACTTTGCAGACCTGAAAGGGATATATAAAGCTAGCTATCATTTTATTATAATACATTTTCTTTTAATATATGAAAAATATATGTTTATAATAATTAGAATTTATTTACTACTGACTACATGACAGGTATTATGCTAAATGCTATGGATGGAAAGAAAGGCAAAAAACATTTCTTGCCCACAAAGAGCTCACAATACTGTACAACAAAAGTTTATTCCATTGTCAAGGATGTGACAGAACAGTAGATAATTTTAACTGTCTAATTGGAATGGATTTCCTTATAGTAGATTGATAATGATTGAAAGGGTTTAAGACAGACTTATTCCTCATTTCTATTGTTCCTTCTTCTTAATGACATATTCCAAAGCTAATTTTTCAGTTCCTTCGAGGGTAGATGAAGGCATTTTAAAGTTCTCTTATAAGTATTCAATTTTTTTTATATCAGGGGAAAAATGAGTATGATAATTCAATAGTAGAAAATGCCTTTATCTGCTAAATCAAAATTTGGCTTTGACAACTTTGTCACCAGCATACAGATTACATTATAATACTCAGGTGGACAAACTGTAATTCATTTGCTTCTATGCAACTCTCCCAGGGCTTCGTTATGTAAGCTAAATAAACAGCATAATAATACACTCCAAAAAAACCTACTGTTGAAAAATTTGGTTTATTTCCTGAAGTAATTTAAGGCTAAAGCTACGATACTTTTTGGACTACTAAAATGTTTGGACTACTAAAATGTTTGGACTACTAAAATTGCCTATAGGGAGAGCCCTCTACTACAGTTTTCCTCTACTTTTACAGAAGAAAACTATGCTAGCTATGTGACCATTGGTAATTCACTGGACCTCCCGATCCAGTGTTTACTATTCTAAGTGTAAAGATAATAACATTCATACTGTCCACTGCAAAGAGATATTATGAGGAAAATTTTCTAATTTTCACAGTGATATATAAAAAGTTATTTTTTTAGCATCATTGTTAGTAATACTATATCCACTTTTATATAGTAGCTATAAGAGCTGACATATCTTAGGTATTACTCTGCTTCATGAAACTAGATATCTAACTTAATATTTTAACACATTTTTAGGGAAAATGGATACTTAATTTCACAAATAAATTCAGAGGGGATTAAAATGCTTTAAATTAATTTAATGTTTATTAAAACATTAAAACATTGCATTTCTTTTCCTTTAACAATATGAGATTTTTCAAATATGTTTTTGAGGGGAAAGTGAAGAATGTGTTATTAAAAGAAAAGGAAAAAAATAGGTAGGCAAAATATAATTATGCAAACTGGGATTTTTTGACGACAAATCTTTAAAAAGTAAAATGGATAGGGAGGTACAGAATCTAACAGAAGAAAATAACTTCTTGAAAAGTAAAATTGGCCAAATGGAAAAGCAGGTACAAGAACTAAAAGATGAAAACAATTTGTTAAAATTTAAAAATTGGAAAAGTAGAATCACTCAAACAAAATCTAAAGAATGAAAAAATAGAAGAAAACATGAAATATCTCATTGGAAAAACAACTGGCTTGGAAAATAGATCCAGGAGGGACAATCTAAGAATTATTGTTCTACCAGAAAGCCACGTAAAAAAAAGAGCCTGGAACTTAACTTGCAAAAAAATCATCAAGGAAAACTGCCTGAAGTCCTAGAACCAGAGGGCAAAATAGTCATCAAAAGAATGCACTGATTATCCACTGAAAGAAATTCCAAATTGAAAAATCCAAGGGATATTGTTGCCAAATTCCAGAATTATCAGGCCAAGGAAAAAATACTCTAAGCAGCCAAAAAAACAGTTCAAATATCACAGAACTACCTACAGTCAGGATCACACAAGACCTTGCCAGCTTCTACATTAAAAGATCAGAGGGTTTGGAATATGATATTCTGAAAGGCAAAGGAGCTGGGACTACAATCAAGGATCAACTACCCAGCAAAATTAAGCATAATTTTTTTCAGGCAAGGAGATGGACAATCAATGAAATGATGGAATTACAGACCACCTTGATGAAAAGGCCAGAGCTCAATGGAAAATTTGATCTTCAATTACAGGACTTCAGAGAGGTATAAAAATGTAAACAGAAGAAAAAAAATGGGAAAAAAACTTGTTATTCAATAAGGGCAAATTTTGCACATCCTTACATTGGAGGACAATACTTGTTAATCTTGAGAATGGTATAGATATTATGACATTTTAAAGGGATATACAGTAGATCCTTGATTTACAAGCAAACTGGTCTATATATGCTTCACTAGACTAGGAAAAAAATTGCAAAATTTGTCTTGCAGGATAAACAAAAATCCACAGGATGAACAAAAGTTGCAGTATGAACATAATTTTTGGAGTTGAACAGGCTCATGAAGGGATGACACGAAACTTGGGCAATGGTTTGGTTGGTTTCATATGTCAAACAAAAGATCCTCAGGTCAGTATACCACCTAATTGGCATCATTCAGCATTGCCCCTTTGTGAAGGGATTGCAGTTGGATGCTGAAGACATTAAAGAGCTGGTGGAGGAACATAGCCAGGAGCTGATGAAAGATGAACTGATAGATCTGCTTGAGGAGCAAAAGTGATAGGTTGCAGAGGATACCTCATCTGAGGAGGAGGTTGAGAGGTCGGAGGAATCCCTCACTTCAAGTGAGTTTGTGATGTTTATTAAATGCGGGTAAAAGTGAAAAATGTTTGTTGAAAAACATCACCCAAATAAGGCTGTAGCAATGACAGCCACAGATTTTTTTCCCTATTCATTCATCCATCCATTTCTTTCTTTTTTCTTTCTTTCTTTCTTTCTTTCTTTCTTTCTTTCTTTCTTTCTTTCTTTCTTTCTTTCTTTCTTCTTTCTTTCTTCATTTATTTATTCATTTATCTATCTATCTATTTGTTTGTATCTATGTATTTGTGTGTTTGTGTTTGTTCATTTATTTGTTTGTTTACTTGTCTATCCATTCATTCATTCATTTATGCAATTATATATTCATTCATTCATTCATTTACTTATTTATTTAATATTTTTAGTTTTCAGCATTGATTTCCACAAAATTATGAATTATAAATTTTCTCTCCATTTCTACCCTCCCCCCCACTCCAAGATGGCATATATTCTGATTGCACCATTCCCCAGTCAGCCCTCCCTTCTTTCACCCCACTCCCCCTGCCCCACCTCCTTTTTGCTTACTTTCCTGTAGGGCAAGACAACTTTCTATGACCCATTACCTGTATATCTTATTTCCCAGTGGCATGCAAAAACAACATTTTGTTGAGCATCTGCTTTTAAAACTTTGAGTTCCAAATTCTGTCCCCTCTTCCATCCCCACCTACCCTCCCTAAGAAGGCAAGCAATTCAACATAGGTAACACGTGTATCATTATGTAAAACCCTTCCACAATACTCAAGTTGTGAAAGACTAACTATATTTCACTCCCTCCAATCCAGTCCCCATTTGCTCAATTTCCTACCTTGACCCTGTCCCTTTTTGTAAATGTTTGCTTTTAAATACCTCCTCCCCTGACCTGTCCTATCTTCTATCATCCCCCATTTTTTACCTCCTTCCTCCTTCTTTCCTGTGGGGTAAGATACCCAATTTAGTGTGTATGTTATTCCCTCCTCAAGTCAAATCCAATGAAAGCAAGGTTCACTTATTCCCCCTCACCTGCCCCTTTTTCCCTTCAAAAAGAACTGCTTTATGTTGCCACTTTTACGTGAAATAATTTTCTCCATTCTATCTCTCCCTAGCTCTGTCACTCAATATGTTCCTCCCTCATACCTTAATTTTATTTTTTTAGATATCATCCCTTCATATTCAACTCACCCTGTACCCTCTCTATATGCTATTGTATTTCGGATGCATTAGTGACAAAAAACTTATTTAAAATTATAAATAATTATTTTAGAAGTATTTTTGGAGGATGTGGTAATGATCATCTGATTTTACATTATTTTCTATTGGAAAATTCACTTTGCAATACAAACAAATTGCATGATGAACAGATTCTCAAAGCGAATTTAATTCATAACCATAGTCCTACTGTACATAGACAGAGGAAGTGGGTATAAATGAACTGATATGATAACAAAAAAAAAACTTAAATAAGGGATGTAAAGGGATTGTAATGCTAAAAGATGTAAGGTGGAGGCAGAAAATGGTAAATTACATCACATGAAGAGGGACAAAATCATATTATAGTTGAGGGAAAAAAAGAGCAGTGTTACAGCTTGACTCTTATCAGATTTGGTTCAATGAGGGAATATCATATTCTGTTGAGTATAGAAATTAAGCATGTGCTGTCATCCAAAGATGGGAGTCTGTTGGAGCAAAGCTCAGATCCTGTGGTCATGGGAGCAGCTAGCCCAGAGGCCTCCAACCCTAAGAAAACAAAAGCAGTCTGGGAGGTGGCTGAGTGAGCAAATCACCAGAGCCGGAAGTACTGGCTACAGCTGCGATAGAGCACCAGACCTCTCAGGTCAGGACGAGAGTCTGTCGGAGCACAGAACATGTGACTGTGGTAGCAGCTAGCCCATAGGCCTCCAACCCACAGTCTAAAGGTTTAAAACTTGCCTTCTTGAAATTCCGGGAGCCATGATATGCAGGTAAAAACTGCTCTTATCCCTCCCTTAAATAAACCCAGAGAATAATTCCTCAGGAGAAACAGAGGAGCCAGAAAGGGGGCTTCTGTAGTGAGAGAAGTGGGGGAGAAAGTCTTTACTGTGGTGGCAGAAGGAGACTAGTGCAGGAAGAGAGGTGTCCCAGCTGGCTTCACCTCAGCAGAGCAATGAAAGTAACTGACCCCCAGGGGGTGAAGCTAACTAATATCAATGCCAAGACCCTTAGAATTGGCTTTGCACAGCCAGAGGAAGAGGCAGACACCAGCACAGAAAACAGCCAAAACCACCCCTACTGTAGAACAGTCCAAGGGAAGAGGAGACCCCACCCCAGCAGCCAGACCACCCATTTCCCACTCCTCATGAAAGCAGAGTCCGTAGAACATACAGCCATTGATCAAACCCACAGATTCCAACTCAAGAAACTTGGGACAGAGCTCTCTGAGCTGCAGAAACAGAGATCCACTTTAGAAACCAGGAAAAAACAGTATGAAAAAAGATGCTAAGAAACCAAAGACGATTGATTCATATTATGGAGACAGGACAGACAAAAATACCAATTCAGAAGAGGACGGCATAGACAACATGCCCACATCTGATACCTCTAAAGGGAAAGTAAATTGGTTTCCAGACCAAAAAGCATTTCTGGAAGCCTCAAGAAGAACTTTAAAAACCAAATTAAGGAGGTACAAGAAAAAACAGAAAAATGGAAAAAAAATTCAATGAGGGAAACAAAGCTGTAAAAGGTAAAATCCATGAAATGGTTAAGGAAAATCAGAATATAAATGGAGAAAAAGACTCATTGAAAAGCAAAATCAACCAAATGGAAAAGGAGATAGGAAACAAAACATTAAAAATTAGAATTGGGCAAGTAGAAACTAATGACTCTATGAGACATCAAGAAGCAATCAAACAAAATCTAAAGAATGAAAAAATAGAAGAAAACATAAAATATCTGATTGGAAAAACAACTGACCTGGAAAACAGGTACTGGAGAGATGATCTAAGAATTATTGGTCTACCTGAAAGCTATGATGAAAAAAAGAGCCTGGACAGTACTTTCCATGAAATCCTTAAGGAAAATTGCCCAAAGGTCCTAGAACCAGAGGGTAAAGTTATCATAGAAAAAACCCATCGATCACTCCCTGAAAAAAGATCCCAAATTGAAAACTCCAAGAAATATTATAGCCAAATTTAAGAACTACCAGGTCAAGCAGAAAACACTGCCCCCAGCTAGAAAGAAACAGTTCAAATATCATGGAACTACAGTCAGGGTAATGCAGGATCTTTCAGCTTTAACTAAAATGACAGGAGAAATTGGAATATGATATTCTGAAAGGAAAAGGAGCTTCGACTGCAAGCAAGGATCAACTACCATCAAAACTGAGCATAATTTTCCAGGCAAAGAGATGGAAATTCAAGGATATAAATGAATTCCAGAACTTCCTGTTGAAAAGGCCAGAGCTCAATAGAAAACTTGATCTCCAAATACGAAACTAAAGAGAGACACAAAAAGGTAAATGGGGGAAAAAACCCTAGTTAATCAAAAAGGCTAATTAGTTACATCCTTATATGAGATTATTTTGTTTTATATATGTATATATATATATATATATATACATACATACATCAATCTTGAGAATAATGTACTTATTATGACAATTGAAAGGGATATTCATAGACTAACTATGGGTATAAGTATAAAATAACTGATATAATGATAAAAATATAATTAAAAGATATGATGGGATGGTTCTGGGGTAAGAGGTAAGGAGGTAATAGAAAAGAGTAAATTACATCATGTCAAGAGACACAACAACATATTGTACTAGAGGGAAAGAAGGGAAGGAAAGAGCAATATTTGAGCTTGGCTCTCATCAGATTTGGTTCAAGAAGGGAATAACATACCCTGATAAGTACAGGAAATTAACTTGTTCTACAGGTACTAGGAGGGGAAAGGGGGGAAAAAGTGAGAGTGGGTCAGAAGGGATGGAAGAAGTAGCAAGGGGAAAATGGTAAGATAAGGGAGGGGAATCAAGAGGGAGGGTAAAATTAGGAAGGCGGCAGTCAAAACTAAAACTCTATTGAGTACTGGAAGAGGAAAGGAAGAAATAAGAGCATAAACAGGGGCGAAATAGGATGAAGAAAAAGACACAGATAGTAATCATAACTTTAATGTGAATGGGATGAACTGTCCCATAAAACAGAAGCAGATAGCAGAATGGAATAAAAACCATAATCCTACAATATGCTGTTTAAAAGAAACACATTTGAAACAGGAGTTTACACACAGGGTAAAGGTAAAAGGCTGTTGTAGAATATATTTTGCTTCAAGTAAAGTAAAAAAAAAAAGAAGAAGAAGAAGCAGGGGTAGCAATCCTAATCTCAGACAAAGCAAAAACAAAAATAGATTTAACTAAAAGAGATAAGGGGGGAGGGACGAACCAAGATGGTGACTAGAAAGCAGGGACATGCCTAAAGCGCTCCCCCAGGACCCTTCAAACATCTATAAAAAATGGCTCTGAAGAAATTATAGAACTGCAGAGCCCACAAAATAGCAGAGGGAATCTGGGCTCCAGCCCAGGGCAGCCTGCATGGTCACTGGGTAAGGTCTATCCCACGGAGCCAGGAGCAGAGCAGAGCCCAACATGGGCTGTGCCTGGACCAATGAAACCGATAGCAGGGCAGAATGCCTAGTGCACTGAATCAGTGAGCTGTGGCACTTGCCAGACTTCTCAACCACCAAACACAAAAGACAATAGAGAAGAGTAGTGGGAAAAAACTGCTGGGAGAGAGTGAAAGGAGGTCACTGTTCAGCCATTTCCCCAGGGGCAATGGAGGTGGAGTAGCTACAGAACTACTGCTGTAGTTGCTTCTGGCCCCAGGCCTACCTGGTGGGAGGAATTAAGTGGTGGATCCAAGCAGGAGTGTAGAGCCTACTCAGATCTGAGATGCGGTCCAGGTTCCTGTTCTTGGGGGAGAAGGAGCACTAGTGTGGCAGAGATTGTTGGGTACAAAAAACTCTGAAAACAACAGTGCAGGCCCTGAAGCTTGGGACAAAGTACTATACAAGCAGTCATACCCCAACGAAAAACTCAGGCTCAAGTAGTAGAGAAAAGAGAGTGATGTGAGAAAACCATGAAGAACAAGTCAGTGACTTGCTAAAGGAGACCCCCCCAAAATGCTGAAGAAAATAGCCCCTTAATAAACAGACTAACTCAAATGGCAAAAGTTATCCAAAAAGCCAATGAGGAGAAGAATGTCTTGAAAGGCAGAATTAAACAAATGGAAAAGGTGGTCCAAAAGACCATTGAAGAAAATACTACCTTAAAAATTAGATTGGAGCAAGTGGAAGCTAGTGACTTTATGAGAAATCAAGATATTATAAAACAGAACCAAAGGAATGACAAAATGGAAGACAATGTGAAATATGTCATTGGAAAAACCACTGACCTGAAAGCCATGATCAGGAAAAGGGCCTAGATATCATCTTTCAAGAAATTATCGAGGAAAACTGCCCTGATACTCTAGAACCAGAGGGTAAAATAAAAATTGAAAGAATCCACTGATAGCTTCCTGAAAAAGATCCTAAAAAGAAGATCCCTAGGAACATTGTTGCCAAATTCTTGAGCTCCCAGATCAGGAGAAAATCCTGCAAGTCAGAAAGAAAAAAAATTAAATATTGTGGAAACACAATCAGAATAACACAAGGTCTAGCAGCTTCTACGTTAAGGGATTGAAGGGCTTGGAATATGATGTTCCAGGGGTCAATGGAGCTAGGATTAAAACCAAGAATCTCCTACCCAGCAAAACTGAGTATCATGCTCCAACGCAAAATATGAACTTTTAATAAACATTTAATAATATATATATATGTGTGTGTGTATGTATGTATATATATATATACATATATGTGTGTATATACATATGTATGTGTATATATATATATATATGTATATATATATATATGTGTGTGTGTGTGTGTGTGTGTGTGTGTGTGTGTGTATAGACAGAGGGCCACAGGGTGAGTTGAATAGGAAGGAATTATATCTAAAAAATAAAATCCAATTAAGTGATGAGTGAGGAATATATTGACAGAGGGAGAAAGGGAGATATAGAATGGGGTAAATTGTCTTGCTGTCTTGCATAAAAGTGGCAAGAAAAAGCAGTTCATTAGAATGGAAGAGAGGGCAGGTGAGCAGGAATGAGTGAATCTCGCTCTCATTGGATTTGACCTGAGGAAGGAATAACCTACACACTCAGTTGGGCATCTTACCCCATAGGAAAGAAGGAGGAAGGAGATAAAAAGGGGGGATGACAGAAGGGAGGGCAGATAGGGGGAGGTGGTAATCAAAGGCAAATACTTTCAAAAAGGGAAAGGGTCAAGGGAGAAAATTGATTAAAGTGGGATAGGATAGGAAGGAGCAAAATGTAGTTAGTCTTTCACAACATGAGTATTGTGGAAGGGGTTTACATAATGATAGATGTGTTGCTTATGTTGAGTTGCTTGCCTTCTTAGGGAGGGTGGGTGGGGAAGGTAGAGGAGAGAGAATTTGGTACTTAAAGTTTTAAAAGCAGATGCTCAACAAAATGTTGTTTTTGCATGCCACTGGGAAATAAGATATACAGGTAATGGGGCATAGAAATCTCTCTTGACCTACAGGAAAGCAAGCAAAAAGGAGATTGGGGGGGTGACAGAATGGAAGGCTGACATGGGCAATCAGAATAAGTTTTAAAAACAGATGTGCAAGAGATAAGGAAGGACACTACATCCTGTTAAATGGCATAACAAACAATGAAGCAATATCATTATTTAATATATATGCACCAAGTGGTATGGCAGCCACATTCTTAGAAGAGAAGTTAAGGGAATTACATCAAGAAATAGATTGCAAAACCATACTAGTGTAGGACCTCAACCTCCCCATCTCTGAACTTGACAAATCTAACCTCAAAATTAATGAGAAAGAAGTTGAGGTGGTGAATAGAATTTTAGAAAAGACAGATATGATAGACCTCTGGAGAAAACTGAATGGGGATAAAAAGTTATATACTTTTTTTTCTCAGCAGTACATGGCACACACTCAAATATTGACCATGTACTAGTGCATAACAACCTTACAATCTAGGCAGAAAGGCACAAGTAATGAAAGCATCCTTTTCAGATGAAGACGCAATAAAAATTATTTGTAATAAACAACTACGAAAAAATAAATTAAAAATTAATTGGAGTCTAAATGATCTAATTCTAAAGAATGAGTGGGCCAAAGAACAAATCATAGAAACATAATAGCTTCATTCAAGGGAATTACAATAATGAGACAAAATACCAAAACTTATGGGATGCAGCAAAAGCTGTTCTTAGGGCAAGTTTTATATGACTAAATGCTAACATGAATAAAATAGGGAAAATGATCAATGAATTGGCCATGCAACTGAAAAAGCTTTATAAAGTACAAATTGAAAATCCCCAATTAAATGCCAAATAAGAAATATTGAAAATCAAAGGAGAGATTAATAAACTTGAAATCAAGAAAACTATTAATTTAATAAATAAAGCCAAGAGCTTGTTTTATGAAAAAAAAAACAATAAAATTGATAAAACTTTGATCAATTCGATTAAAAAAAAGAGGAAAATCAAATTACCAGTATCAAAAATGAAAAGTGAGAATTCACCTCCAATGAAGAGGAAATTACAACAATAATTAGCAATTCTTTTGCCCAACTTTATGCCCATAAATTTGACAAACTTAAGTATACAGATGAATATCTACAAAAAGTATAAATTGTCCAGGTTAACAGAAGAGGAAATAAAATACATTAATAGCCCCATCTCGGAAAAAGAAATTGACCAAGCCATCAATGAACTCCCTAGGAAAAAATCTCCAGGGCCAGATGGTCTTACGTGTGAATTTTATCAAACATTTAAGGAACATTTAATCCCTATACTTTATAGAGTACTTGGGAAAATAGGTGAAGAAGCAATCATACCAAATTCTTTTTCTTGCACAAATATGCTACTAAAACCAAAACCAGGAAGAGGCAAAACAGAGGAAGAAAATTATAGGCCAATTTCCCTTATGAATATTGATGGAAAAATTTTATTAGCAAAAACGTTGCAGCAAATTAGCATGGGAATAATACACTAAGACCCAGTAAAATCTATTCCAGGAATGCAAGGCAGCTTCAATATTAGGAAAACTATCAGCATAATTGATCATATCAACAACAAAACTAGCAGAAACCGTACGATCATCTATAGATGCAGAAAAAACCTGTGACAAAACATGACACCCATTCTTCTTAAAACCCTAGAAAGCATAGGAATAAATGGAGCCTTCCTTAAAATTATAAGTAGCATCTACCTAAAACCATCAACAAACATTATTTGTAATGGGGATTACCTAGATGCATTCCAAATAAGATCAGGGGTGAAGCAAAGATATTCATTATCACCCCTATCATTCAATTTGGTACTAGAAATGTGAGCTGCGGGAAAAAGAGAAGAAAAGGAAATTGAAGGAATTAGAATAGGAAAACAAGAAACTAAAGTATCAGTTTTTGCAGACGACATGATGATTTACTTAGAGAATCCTAGAAGATCAATTAAAAATCTACTAGAAATAATAAACAACTTTAGTAAAGTTGCAGGATATAAAATAACCCCACATAAATCCTTGGCATTCCTGCACATTAATAACAAAACCCAACAGCAAGAGATAGAAGGTGAAATTCCATTTAAAGTTACTGTAGACACTGCAAAATATTTGGGAGTCTATTTGCCAAGACAAACCCAGGGCCTTTATAAAGATAATTTTGAAATGTTTCACACAAAGTCATATCTATATAAATGAAAAAATATCAGTTGCTCACGGTTAGGCCCAGCTAATATAATAAAATAACAATTTTACCTAAATTAATTTATTTATTCAGTGCCATACCAATCAAACTAATAAAAAATCATTTTACAGATCTGGATAAAATAATAACAAAATTAGTCTGAAGAACAAGGTGTCTAGAACATCTAGAGAGTTAATGAAAAGAAATGCTAGGGAAGGTGGCTTAGCCATACCAGACATGAAACTGTATTGTAAAGCAAGAGTCATTAAAACTACATGCTAATGGCTAAGAAACAGAGTCATGGGTCAGTAGAATAGGTTCGGTACACAAGATGCAGTAGTCAATGACTATAGAAATCTACTCTTCGATAAACCCCAAATATCCAGCTTCTGGGGTAAGAATTCACTATTTCACACAAACTGCTGAAAAAATTGGAAAATTTTAGGGCAGTAACTGTGCATAGACTAATATCTTACACCGCATACCAAAATAAAGTCAAAATGGGCTCATGATTTAGGAATAAAGGCTGATAGTATAAGCAATTTGGGAGAGCAAGGAATAGTTTACCTATCAGATTTATGGAAAAGATAAGAATTCATGACACAACAAGAGATACAGAGCATTAAAAATGCAAAATGGATAATTCTGATTATGTTAAATTGAAAGGTTTTTCTATAGAAAAAGCTAATGCAACAAAGATTAGGAGGGAAGCAGAAAATTGGGAGAAATCTTCATAACTAGTGTCTCTCATAAAGGCCTCATCTCTAAAATATACAGGGAACTGAGCCAAATTTATAGGAATACAAGTCATTCCCCAATTGAGAAATGTTCACAGGATATGATCAGGCAGTTTTCAGAGGAAGAAATTCAAGATATCTATAGGCATATGCAACAATGCTCTAAATCACTACTGATCAGAGAAATGAAAATCAAAACAACTCTTGGGTACCACATCTCTCCTGTCTGATTGGCTAAAATAACAAAACAGGAAAAAGATAAATACTGGAGAGGATTTGGGAAAACTGGAACACTGTTACTTTGCTGGTGGAGTTGTGAACTGATCCAGCCATTGTGGGAGCAATTTGGAACTATGCCAAAAGGGCTATAAAAATGTGCATATCCTTTGATCCAGCAATACCATTTCTAGGGTTGTATCCCAAAGAGATCACACAATTGGGAAAGGCACCCATATGTGCAAAATATTTATAGCAGCTCTTTTTGTAGTAGCAAAGAATTGGAAATTGGGGTGATGCCCATCAACTAGGGAATGGCTAAACAAGTTGTAGTATATGAATGTCATGGAATACTATTGTGCTATAAGAAATGGGGACAATACAGACTTCATAATAACCTGGAAAAACCTACATGCTATAATGCTGAGTGAGTTGAGCAGAACTAGAAGAACATCATAAGTAACCACAGACATATAGATTCTGTGATGACTAACCCTAATAGACTTTGCTCTTCTCAGCAATACAAGGTTCAAAGGTAACTCCAAAGGACTCATGAGGGAGACAGTTGTCTACATCCAGAGAAAGAACTATGGAGACTGAATGCAGATGGAGCAAACTGTTTGCTCTATTTTTATTTTTCTCTTTTGTTTTTATTTTTTTCTTTTTTTTTGGTTTTGTTTCTACTTTCTCATGAATCATTCCATTAGTCATTATTCTTCTTTACAACTTGACTACTGTGTAAATAAGTTCAAAGCAAAGTTATATTTAGAAGATATATTGGATTCCATGCCATCTTGGGGAGGTATAGGGAAGGGAGGCAAGAAAATGTGGAATTCAAAATCATGCGGAACTGAGTGTTGTAAACTAAAAATAAAAAAAATCTTAATAAAAAACATTATAAAAAATTAAACTTTCCTTACAGGCAGTAGGAGGGGAAAGGGGAAAAACGGGGGTGGTGGTTAGAAGGGAGGGAATAAATTGTAAGGGAAAAGGGTAAGATAACGGTGTGGCTGAGAGAGAGGGAATATTTAGGGAGGTAGTGGTCAAAAGCAAAACTCTTTTGAGGAGGGGAAGGGAGAAGGGAGAAATAAAGGCAACAAGGGGGGGCAATACGATGGAAAAAATGCACAGATAGTAATAACTGTGAATGTGAATACAATAAGGTCTCCCATGAAACAAAGGCAGATAGAAGAATGGATTTAAAACTATAATCCTACAATATGTTTTTAATAAGAAACATATTTGAAACAGAGGGCCACACACAGGGTAAAGGTAAAAGGCTGGAACAGATTGTATTATGTTCCAACTGAAGTAAAGCAAAAATGCAGGGGTAGAAATGCTAATCTCAAAGTAAAAGCAAGGATAGGTCAGATTATAAAAGATAAGGAAGGGAACTGTATCCTGCTAAAAGGCCACCATAGATAATAAAGCAATATGAGTATTTAACATGTATGCACCAAGTGGTATAGCATCCATATTCTTAGAGGAGAAATTAAGTGAGTTCCTGGAAGAAATAGACAGCAAAACCATAGTAGTGGGGAACCTCAACTTGCCCCTCTCTGAATTTGATAAATCTAACCTCAAAATAAGCAAGAAAGAAGTAAAGAAGATGAACAGAATTTTAGAAAAAAAATAGATATGGCAGACCTCTGCAGAAAACTGAATGGAGATGGAAAGGTACATACCTTTTTTCTCAGCAGTGCATGGCCCATAAACCAAAACTGACCATGTACTATGCCATAAAAACCTCACCATTCAGTTCAGAAGTGCAGAAATAGTACATTCATCCTTTTCATATCATGATGCAAAAAAATGATTTATAATAACAGACCATGGAAAGATAGACTAAAAATTAATCGGAAAATAAATAATCTGCACCCAAAAAATGAGAGAACCAAACCACCAATGATCAAAACCATCAATTCTACAGTGTCATCAACTTCCAAAGCATGCTTACAATAAGTACATGGGGCTCTTTGCGAATACTTTTGTGGAGACATGTCCATTTTACGTGATTGACAGAAAACATATATATGAAAAGCATATAGGATATGTGTTTGCACACACATATACATATTTATACATATATGTGTATACATGTATGTATGTGTATATTATATATGTATATGTATGTGTATGTGTATATGTGCATATATATGTGTATAAACACACACACATGCATATGTACACCTTACCTCCTCTTGAAAATTTATATGTAGGATTGAATCCAAGTGAAGCAATTATTCTTAAAGAATGTTGAGGTGCAATTCAACTGTCATATTTCTGCTTTCTAGTCATCTTCGGTATTAAATACTAAGAATCTAAGTATTAGAAACATTTTGCTCAATTTAGGAACAATACATGATTTTATTATTTTTGGTGAAGTAATAAAGACTTGCAGAGGTTAATGTAATTTGGAAATTGATGAAGCTGCGGAAGCCAGGTTCTATTGGATTTTTATTTTTTTTTTTTTGTATTTGTAATACCATTATACAGATTTGATGTTAATCAAATAAAAGAACTCACGGAATGATGGCATGGCTGGATTTGGATTCTCCAAGTAGTCTATATGGACTTGCTGCATCAACAAAATCAGGTGATGCAACAGGATTGTTCAAGATCTATAAAAGATGTTAACTACAATCAGAATTACACATGCAACATAGCAAAGTGAACTGTGACTGAACTTAAAGGATATGACTCTAGCTTTTCTCACTTATCACATGTATGATCTCTCTGAACCTTACTAGCCTCATTTGTGAAATGACAGTTGAATTGAATATCCTTTAACATTCCTTGAAGTTTTAATTCCATGAGGCTATACGCATAAGAATTGCAGCTCTCTGTCCAAAAATAGTTTCCCCATCTAGACCTCATTGAGAAAGCCGAAAATACAGGAAAGCAGAATAACATTTAAGGTTCCATTTTTTTCTTAAAATATTTTTCTAGCTATGTGGATGTGGAACTCTTGAGTACTTTAGCAAAGGAACAAATAAATTTTTGACATTTAAAAAAATTGTATGCTAAATGGATTGGAAAAGAATCAACCAATGAGGGGGAGGGGTGCATTTTACCAAGCAAAGAGGCTCAGATACTTCTTGTGTAGGATAAAAACAGGTCTAAAGTTAAATGAGCTATCTCCATATTTTAGTTGTTTTGTTTATCATGTTCACTCACTGCTGTTTGCTATATATTTAGAGGCAAAATATGTTCCAGATAGCAGAGGTTTGCATATAATCTTTTGCCCACTAGTCTTGACATTGAGATTATAGATGATGATTGTACTGAAGGGAAATATCTATAACTGACTGGCGTCACCCCTGGGAAGATCAGAAATTCTGGTGCAAGAGATGAGGAGAGCCCTGTGTAACATCGATTAAGTTGGGACTTTTTACTGTTTTAGAATGATAAACTAAGAATCTTTGATTGAGCCTTACTAGATGCCAAGCCCCAGGCTCAAACCCCTATCTACTACGTGCTAAGTCTATGTGGATGTGAAGCCCTCAGGGTCCTAAGGGGAGTTCATAAGACTGGAGTCAATAGTAGGAGCCTAAGTTGTAGTGGTTCAGATAATGTTTGATGATGGCTAAAGAGTGTATAACAAAGAGAAGAGTGCTATTTGCTGAGGCTCTCACTCCTGGAGGTGCGGGACTCTGGGCAGCACTCTAAGAGACTCCTGGCTGTTTCAACAATCTGGCTAGTAGCTGCTGTGGGGGTGAAAAAGCAAAACAAGTCCAACAAGAACACTGCCAGCATAGGTTCTTTGATCTGCTTTACTAAGGAAAGCAACGTTAAGGGGTTGACAATCTCACTTCAATCCAGCATACAAATACTATTCACTTAGTTCAGAGGAAAAAACCAGCACCCTGAACTTCAGAGTAAATACAAAGAAATTACAAACATTGATAGAGAGACCAAATACAATGCAGAGTTACCAATATCTAAGTTAAGCCCGGGAGCTCCTAACAAGGGCTGGCCCAGAGTCACCAGCGCCACCATGGCTGTGTGTAAGAGCTCCTACAAAGACAAAAAGAGAAAGCCAACCCCTAGTTTTATATCTTTTTCAGGGTGAAGTGTGAGTCACACAGGCAGCTCACCCACGTGACCTGAAATCATCACAAAGGGGCTACTAAAACCCACGTGGTCAAAAAGTCTCTGATATCCCAAACATGCTACTCAAATGCATGTAAACTAGGCCCTCCCCTGAGGCAAGGAGGTCACCGAGGACTCCCAATCTAATCAAGGAAACAAAGGACAAACTCTTCAAGGGCACTTGGTTGAACTGAGTGCTAAAAACCTATTTTGATTGCCAACACGCTGCTTCACCCAGATGTTGATGGTTTCTTGGTAACTATGAATTGTATCCAGCATATTTGTAATATATGCTTGCAATTTGTTTGTATTTGCTCTAAAGTTCAGGGTGCTGGCTTTTTCCCCTGAACTAAGTGAATGATAGTTGTGTGTTGGATTGAAATAAGATTGTTAACCCCTTAATGTCACTTTGTTTAGTAAAGCAGATCAAAAGAATCTGTGCTGTCAGCCTTCTTGTTTTTGGGCTTCTCTTGATCTTTCACCCAACAACAGGTGCTATCTGAATTGTTGCAACAGCTTGAGAGAAAGAAAAAAGATGAATAAGAAACAAAAACGATCCAGAGGAGCCAAGATGGCAGCTGGAAAGCAGGGACTAGCGTGAGCTCCCCGCCAAGTCCCTCCAAAAACCTATAAAAATGGCTCTGAACCAAATCTAGAAATGCTGAACACACAAAACAGCAGAGGGAAAAAGGGCTCCAGCCCAGGACAGCCTGGATGGTCTCTGGGTGACGTCTATCCCACATGGAGTTGTGAGCTGGGAGCTGGGAACTGGGAGCGGAGCAGAGTAGAACCCAGCGTGAGCCGCTCGGAACAACTAGACGAGGAGTTGTGCGGAGCAGGCCCTAGCATGCTCAATCAGTGAGCTGCGAAAGTTACCAGATTTCTCAACCCACAAACACCAAAGACAGCGGTTAGTGGGAAAAGCTGCAGGAGAGGAAGGAGTTCACCATTTGGTCACTGCACCTGGGGCAAGGGAGGTGGGGCAGCTACAGCGGCTGTTGCTTCAGGCCCCAGGCCCACCTGGTGGGAGGAATTAATTAAGTGGCGGATTAGAGCAGGAGTGCACAGCCTGCTGAAGATCTAAGCCCAGTCCGGGTTGGGGGTTCTTGGGGAAGGAGGAGTGATGGTGTGGCAGAGCTGGCGCATCCCCCACCCCCCCCCCCCCAAATGTGGAACACAGAACACTTTAGTCCACAAGCAGTCATACCCCACTGAAAAAGTCAAGGGTCAAGTTAGTTGGTTGGGAATATGGCCAGGCAGCGAAAACACACCCAGATTCAGTCTCAATCTTTGAATTCTTTCTTTGGTGACAAAGACCAAAACATACAGCCTAAAGAAGACAACAAAGTGTAAGAGCCTACGCCAAAAGCCTCCAAGAAAAACATGAACTGGTCCCAGGCCGTGGAGGAGCTCAAAAAGACTTGGGAAAAACAAGTTAGAGGAGCAGAGGAAAAATTGGGAAGAGAAATGAGAAGGATGCGAGAAAAACATGAAAAACAAGTCAATGACTTGCTAAAGGAGACCCAGAAAAATACTGAAAAATACACTGAAGAAAACAACACCTTAAAAAATAGACTAACTCAAAAGACAAAAGAGCTCCAAAAAGCCAAAGAGGAGAAGAATGCCTTGAAAGGCAGAATTAGCTAAATGGAAAAGGAGGTCCAACGGACCACTGAAGAAAATACTACCTTAAAAATTAGATTGGAGCAAGTGGAAGCTAGTGACGTTATAAGAAATCAAGATATTATAAAACAGAAACAAAGGAATGAAAAAATGGAAGACAATGTGAAATATCTCATTGGAAAAACCACTGACCTGGAAAATTGATCCAGGAGAGACAATTTAAAAATTATTGGACTACCTGAAAGCCATGATCAAAAAAAGAGTCTAGATACCATCTTTCAAGAAATGATCAAGGAGAACTGCCCTGATATTCTAGAGCCACAGGGCAAAATAGAAATTGAAAGAATCCATCGATCGCCTCCTCAAATAGATCCCAAAAAGAAATCTCCTAGGTATATTGTTGCCAAATTCTAGAGCTCCCAGGTCAAGGAGAAAATACTGCAAGCAGCCAGAAAGAAACAATTTGAGTATTGTGGAAACCCAATCAGAATAATCCAAGATCTGGCAGCTTCTACATTAAGAGATCGAAGGGCTTGGAATGCGATATTCCGAAGGTCAATGGAGCTAGGATTAAAACCTAGAATCATCTACCCAGCAAAACTGAGTATCATGTTCCATGGCAAAATATGGATTTTCAATAAAATAAAGGACTTTCAAGCTTTCTCAGTGAAAAGACCATAACTGAATAGAAAATTTGACTTTCAAACACAAGAATCAAGAGAAGCATGAAAAGGTAATCAAGAAATGGAAATTGCAAGGGACTTACTAAAGTTGAACTGTTTTGTTGACATTCCTACATGGAAAGATGATGTGTATGATTCATGAGACATCAATATCATAGTAGCTGAAAGGAATATGCATATATATATGTTTATGTATATATATATATAAGTGAAAGTGTATATATATACATATATGTATACATATATATGTATATATATATATATATATATATATATATATATATTGAGAGAGAGAGAGAGAGAGAGAGAGAGAGAGAGAGAGAGTGGACACAGGGTGAGTTGAAGATGAAGGGAAGATATCTAAAAGAAATAAAATCAAATTAAGGAATGAGAGAGGAATATATTGAGAGAGGGAGATAGGGAGAGATAGAATGTGGTGGATTATCTCGAATAAAGGTGGCAAGAGGAAGCAGTTCTGTGGGAGGAGGGGAGAGGGCATGTGAGGAGGGAATGAGTGAATCTTGCTCTCATCAAATTTGGCCTGAGGAGGGAATACCATACATACTCAATTGGGTATCTTACCCCACAGGAAAGAACAGGGAAGAAGATTAAAAAAAGGCAGGGATAATGGAGGGGAGGGCAGATGGGGGTGGAGGTAATCAAAAACAAACACTTTCGAAAGGGGACAGGGTCAAGGGAGAAAATTCAATAAAGTGGGATCGGTTGGGAAGGAGCAAAATATAGTTAGGCTTTCACAACATGAGTACTGTGGAAGGGTTATACATAATGATACACATTTGACTTATGTTGAATTGCTTGACTTCTTAGGGAGGGTGGGTGGGAAGGGAAGGGGGGAGAGAATTTGGAACTCAAAGTTTTAAAAAACAGATGTCCAAAAACAAAAAAAAAGTTTTTGCATGCAACTAGAAAATAAGATACACAGGCAATGGGGCTTAGAAATTTATCTTTCCCTACAGGAATGGAGAGGAACAGGGGATGGGAGGGGAGTGGGGTGATAGAAGGGAGGGCTGAATGGGAAACAGGGCAACCAGAATATACATCATCTTGGAGTGGGTGGAGGGTAGAAATGTGGAGAAAATTTGTAATTCAAACTCTTGTGAAAATTAATGCTGAAAACTAAATATGTTAAATAAATAAATTTTAAAAATACATAGAATTGGGCAAGTAGAAGCAAATAACACTATGAGACATAAAGAATCAGTGAAACAAAAGCAAAAGAATTTTTAAAAAATAGAAAAAAGAAATGTAAAATGCCTCATTGGAACACCAATTGACCTGGGGATGGAGCAAAGATGGTGGCGAGAAAAAACATACTCATTTGTGCTCCCCCCAAGTCCCTACTAACACCTTTAAAAGTGAGTCTAAACAAATTCTAGAGTTATAGAAGCCATGAAATGACAGAGTGAAACAAGTCTTCCCCCCAAGATGGCCTGGAAGGTCACTGGGAAGGGTGTATCACACCCTGCAGGGAGTGAAACACATCCCAGCATGGGCCATGTAGGAAGAGACTAGGCCAGAGTAGACCTGATAGAGTTGGCCCCACGGCATTGAATTACTGGCAGCTGTAGCAGTTTCAAGAATTCACAACCCACAAAGGCCAAAGACAATAAAGGAGGTCAGTGGGAAAAGTGTTGGACCTGGGTGAGAGAGGAGTGTTGTCCAGCACCAGCCCCAGGGCAGTGGAGGTGGCTATGGTGTTGGCAGCAGCAGCAGCAGGGCTACTTCTTCAGCTCAAAGCTCATGGGGTGAATCAAGTGGCTAATCTGAGCAAGAGTGCAGGGATCTCTTTGCTGCTGATGAGACAGTGTTCTCTTGCTTTATGCTGCTTGGATCTGGGTTGTATTCTTGGTCGGTGGTAGTTAGGGGAGGAGGAGTGGTGATGTAGTACAGCTTGTGGTGGATGTGGAGAGGGAGTCCTGCTGGTAGTTAAATGGCAGAAAGGAATGCTTGATATCACTCACAGAATGGCAAGGCCAACAGTATACATTTACATGCCTGCCACAAGGATATCTTCATAGCCCAACTATTTGCCACAGGATTGTAGCTGAGCATTTAGATGAATTAAAGTCACCTAGTGTACAGCTTACCCACTACATAGATGACATCATGATACAGGGAGAAAATATAAAAGAAGTGGAGGAGAGTTTGACCATATGAAAAGCAAAGGGTGGGAAATTAATGCCGCAAAGTTTCAAGGGCCAGCTCAAACTAGAAAGTTTTTGGGGATACAGTGGAGTAAAGGACTGCGAGAGTTCAGGGGAGCATAGCATTCAGTTAGTTCAGGGGAAAAAAACAGCCAGCACCCTGTACTTTAGTACATTCATTTAGTTCAGGGGAAAAAAAAACCAGCACCGCAAACCTGAGAACAAAATACAAACAAATTACAAATACCAACAGACAGACCCAATACAATTCATAGTTACCAACATCTAGGTTCAGCCCAAGAGCTCGGAACAAGGGCTGTCCCAGAGTCACGCTCCAACCAAAAAAAGGGATCTTCAAGCTGTCTCCTCCCCTCTTATAGAGTTTTTGATATCATCAAGAGCCGCCTGAATGACCAGGGCCTTGAGCTGGCCCCTCCCCCTAGGATCCTGGGAGGTTCACATTCACTTACACTAGGTTAACACCCAATAGGGCGTGGCTCTGGAGTCAACACCTCCCCTCAGCCAGCCCCATGAATTGTCACGCAGGAAGTTCTGTGCTCCCAGGAATGGGTCTCTGGGCTTCCTGCCCCGGAAGAGAAGCAGCAGGCACTGGGGAAAGGTGAAGAGCTTCCTCAAAGATGACCCCACCAAGGTTCCACACCTAACAGGTCTCTCGGCCTGGGGACCAGCACCCAGCAAGGCTCAATGAGATAAACTGAGTCACTCAAAGAAAATAAAGGCCATTCTGGTTACAATGCCCCATTGCCTGTGTATCTTATTTCCTAGTTGTATGCAAAAATTTTTATTTTTTTTTTGAACAACGGTTTTCAAAACTTTGAGTTCCAAATTCTCTACTCTCTTCCCTCCCCACCCACCCTCCTGAAGAAGGCAAGCAATTCTACATAGGCCACATGTATATCATTATGTAAAACCCTTCCACAATACTTATTTTGTGAAAGACTAACTATATTGTGTTCCTTCATAACTTATCCCACTTTATTGAATTTTATAGCCCAAAGGGCTATAAAAATGTTCATACCCTTTGACCCAGCAATACCACTTCTAGAGTTGTATCCCAAAGAAATCACAGAAGCGGGAAAAGGACCCATATGTACACAGATATTTATAGCGGCTCTTTTTGTGGTAGCCAAGAATTGGAAAACAAAGGGATGCCCATCAACTGGGGAATGGCTGAACAAGCTGTGGTATATGAACGTAATGGAATACTATTGTGTCATAAGAAATGGGGATGATACGGACTTCGTAAAAACCTGGAAAAACCTACACAACATAATGCTGAGTGAGCGGAGCAGAGCCAGGAGAACACTGTACACAACCACAGATATATGGATTCCGTGAGGACCAACCCTGACATACTTCGCTCTGCTCAGCAACGTAAGGGGCAAGGACAACTCCAGGGGACTCATGATGGAGAATGCTATCTACATCCAGAGAAAGAACTGTGAAGTTTGGATACAAATGGAGGTGCACTACATGCTCGCTTTTTTTGCTTCTCTTTTGTTTTTGTTTATTTTTTTTTGGTTCTGTCTGTTCTTTCTCATGATTCATTCCATTGGTCATAATTCTTCTCCACAACTTGACTACTGTATAAATTAATTCAATGCGAAGTTATACATGGTAGTTATATGAGATTCCATGCCGTCTTGGGGAGGGAGGGGGGAGGGAGGGGAGAAAATCTGGAACTCAAAATTATGTGGAACCATGTGTGGTAAGCTAAAAATAAATAAATAAATTAAAAAAATATATATGAGATGATTCTAAAAAAAAAGTGTTTGTTTTTGATTACCTTCTCCTCCATCTACCCTCGCTTCTGTCATGCCCCCTTTTTTATATTCTTCCTCCTTCATTCCTGTGGGGTAAGATACCCAACTGAGTGTGTATGGTATTCCCTCCACAGGTCAAATCCGATGAGAGCAAGATTCACTCATTCCCCCTCATCTGCTCACTCTTCCCTTCCTACAGAACTGCTTTTTTTTGCCACTTTTATACGAGATAATTTACCCCATTCTATCTCTCCCTTTCTCCCTCTCTCAATATATTCCTCTCTCATCCCTTGCTTGTTTTATTTTTTTAGATATCATCCCTTCATATTCAACTAACCCTGTGCCCTCTGACTATATATCCATATATACACATACATACATGCATACATACACACAGACATATACATATGTATATATATACACACACACTATATATACATATACATATATGTGTGTGTGTCTGTGTGTGTATATATATATATATATATATATATATATATATATATATATATATGTACGCATATTCCCTTCAGCTACCCTAATGCTGAAGTCTCATGAATTATACACATCATCTTTCCATGTAGGAATGTGAACAAAACACTTCACATTTAGTAAGTCCCTTATGATTTCTCTTTCTTGTTTACCTTTTCAAGCTTCTCTTGATTATTGTGTTTGAAAGTCAAATTTTCTATTCAGCTCTGGTCTTTTCACTGAGAAAGCTTGAAATATTTTATTTCAATATTTTATTGAAAATCCATATTTTGCCTTGGAGCATGATATTCAGTTTTGCTGGGTGGGTGATTCTTGGTTTGAATCCTAGATCCACTGACCTCCAGAATATTGTATTGCAAGCTTTTTGATCCCTTAATGTAGAAAGGGCTAGATCTTGTATTATTCTGATTGTGTTTCCACAATACTCGAATTGTTTCTTTCTGGTTGCTTGCAATATTTTCTCCTTGATCTGGGAGCTCTGGAATTTGGCGACAATATTCTTAGGATATTTTTCTGGGATCTTTTTTTTTTGGGGGGGGGGATCTGTGGATTCTTTTAATTTCATTTTACCCTCTGCCTCTAAAATATAAGGGCAGTTCTCCTTGATAATTTCTTGAAAGATGATATCTAGACTCTTTTTTGATCATGGCTTTCAGGTAATCCAATAATTTTTAAATTATCTACCTGGATCTATTTTCCAGGTCAGTGTTTTTCCCAATGAGATATTTCACATTCTCTTCCATTTTTTCTTTCCATTGGTTCTGTTTTATAATATCATGATTTCTCATAAAGTCGCTAGCTTCCACTTGTTCCAATCTAATTTTTTTTTTTGACCAGTAATCAAGTAGTTTAATTGATCGATTTCAGAGTGAGGAATATTCTCTTAGCCAAAGTAAAAGCACCGGTTATATTCTTAAATCACAACTGGAGAAGGAGAGGGGAAGGGCGTGGGGGTGAGGCGCGGATTACAATCATTTAGTGGTTTCTCAGGAGAAACCCGTAAGTCCTACAATATAGTAATTCTGGAGTCAAGTCTTTGGGGGTTGTGACCACTTCCCCTAGAGTACAGAACCAGGGTTCTGTGGTGGGAACAGGTTTTATAGTCTTTGATTTGCTTCACTTCAGCTAGACAGGCAGAAGGATGCCAATGATTGTGGGCCTTGTCAAGGTTTGATTGATCACTTCAACCTGCATTTTGAGTCTGACTCACAAGCTGGAAAAGGCAATTCTGCAAAATCTAATCTATTAGTATATTTATTGCACATATATTGATTATTATAAAAATCAGAATTCACACCAGTATATAGCTTGCTTTCCCTCCACATTTTCTCCTTTTGGCCAAACATTGTATGGGACAGAATTTTTAAAATAATAGGAGAGACATCTTTAAGAGAAACAAAGTAAATTTATTATACAAACCTTGCAAGACTTGGGCACACCTCCATAAGGGAGGAGGCGAGGTAAAAGGGTACCTGCCTTAATTTATACTCTTAATGAAAAAGATTCCCACCTACCTCTATCCCTTTTCACCATTGGCTGAGAGGCGGGCTTACAATCTAGGCGCGAAAACTACACAGAGGACCAAGGTTGATCCTGTTCATTCAGGTTTTTCGCTATCAGAACTCAACTGCCAGGGTGGCATCTGAAAGTCTAGGAGGAGAAATGGAATGGGGGAAGGAGAGACCCTTCCCAGAGCAGAAAACAAATAACTCACAGGAAGTTCATTATCTTCTAACATCTGAGAGAGAGGGGGAAGGGCATGCCTTCCCAAACTTACAAGGCCAAATTCCAAAACCTCTCCATCAGACATACCCTGTGAAGTCTTCACAATTATCCAACCCACACAGTGCCCCCTCTTCTTTATACTAATCTGAAGACTTCACACATCATTGCTGATATAAGTTGCATCCCCATTACCCTTTTCTAAGGTTTCCATTCCTCAAAATCTTCGATGCATTGATAAATCAAAGGGGCAGTCCCCTTTGTAAATACAGATACAGAAACCCAAAGGGAAACGACGATGCAATTGTCCCTTTAAGATTCAAAAAGTCTTTTCCAGTATAGCTGTCCAGCAGGGAGCATCAAGTCTTCTGTTCCTTGGCATTTGTTCTCAGCACAGCATCCCAGCACCTTCCTCTCGTCTTCTTATAGGAACCAGCTTTCTGTCCATTCTCCTACAAAAGTCACCTTAGCACAATTTTAAGTTACCATTTCTAATCCTTATAACCCTAATCATTTTACAAATTTAAAATTGGAACCTTGACCAATTGTTCTGTTTAAGAAATTCACATCAGAACCCAGTTTCTTATATTTTACATTCACTCATTATTAATTTCCTCACCAGGAGGATGATATCTCCCTTAAGGAGTTAGCAATGGACTCCAGCACATACATAAACACATTAAATAACCAATTTTTATCCCAGTAGATACAATATCATAAACTTCTGTCATGCCATGTTTCTTTGATGGCATTTACAGAATAAGCCACAAGCCATTCTTCTTCTAACATTACTAATTGTAACAAAGCTTTAGACAAGCCTGATATTAACCATATAACAAAATAATATTCTCACAAGCCCTTGACCTAATTGTCTCTATACCATTACTGAGAGGAAATCTAACTCACATACGGACCTATTCAAAAATGCTACTCCCAGTCCTATAGTAATCTAAGATGTTCCATAATCAATATTTTAATAGATTTCTTACTGTACTTGCAAAACCTTCTGATTATAGAAATTTGCCACCAAGAGAGTAGGGACTCAAGAGTAAGGGGACCATATTTTCACCAGATTCCTATCAACTCCAGGCAGAGGTCATGTCAAACTACAAGCTGCATTGAGCCAGGCCTAGTCTGCCAGGCTTCAGTTAAGAAAATCAAGTCAAAAGGGTCCCACCTCAGTACATGCTGAACAGTTGCCCTCTCAACTTTGCCAAGAAATCATACCTGCAGCTTATGCTTGCCCTCTCACAGGGCTGCTGGCATCTTGGGTCAGCCTTTCTTGATACTCACACCTGGAGTTAGACTCAGAAAGACAGTCAGTTAATAGTCCCATAAAGTCTTTGAGTGGCAAGATTGAATGAATATAATCTCACATTGCTTCAGGAACATCCTTAAAACTAGCTTTAAATAGCTTGCATGCATTTCCTTCCTTATTCATAAAGTCTTCCTATTAAGATCATAAGTTATTGCTATAACACATTTGCATCAGTTTCTCTTCTATTTTTCTATTCTTCTCTAATTATGCCTGATCTGAAAGAACTGAACCATATAACTTTATGTTTTAGACTATGGAATGAATTCAAATCTACATTTAACTTTTCCCATCAATACAGAAATATTCTACAACTTATCTCTCCTAAAGAGACTGACGTTGAAATTCTTTTCCCTAAACTGAAGATGTCTCTGATTTAGTTCCAGTGATTAATTACACTATTTGTATTAATACCTAATTGCTCTCATATCACTTTAAAACATCTAAGAACTCTATTTCACATAAATACAATATAACTTTAAAATCCCAGCCTTAGTCTATGGGATGATGATTCAACCTTACATTTGTAAACCAATATTATCTCATAAAACTTCTTTTCCCTTTTCCCCAAATTATTCCCATTAATACTTTAGAAACCATATTATCTTTCATTTGGCTATACAAGAGTACCAATGTAACCAGTCATTTGATTAAAAACAAGATTCCACATATATATTTGCATTTATCCAATTTTCCCGTAATTCCCCATAAAACCAACTTCTTTCACAATGGTAACAGATTCTGGCAGATAACTTCCCTTTTGTCACTACCTGCTTATTTCTGATTAAAGAGATCTGCCATCTCATCTCCCCCTGAGGGTGGGTTCTTTCCCATCAGATGGTAAGCTTCACTAATAAAAACTGTATCCTTAAGACCCACATTCTCAAAACCTAATCTTATTCTAAAAACCCATCACTTTTGCTGACTTTAAAAAGCCAGGTCTGGAGCCTTCTGACCCCTACTGTTCTTCCTTTCAGTAAAAACTCAAATCCCAGTAATTGTTGCCCCTCCCCCTTCCTTCCCTTCTGACAGGTGGGCAAAGGTAGAACTCTTTCTTCTTATTTAAACTAAGGGGGCGGAGATGAGTAAGGAATGCAGACTGCCTCCTTACTCAAAAATGTGGAATAAGACATTGAATAGGCCTTCTTGGGGTACATAAAACACATGATTTAACCAACCTCCCAAGACTTCTACAGATAAGGTTCTCACCCAGAACTTGGAAACCTCACAGTAGTTTGAACTACAACCAATTAGCTTACAGGTGGAAATTCAGCAGGACTTCTGAAAATTATACAAAAAGATTTTACAGAGCATCTTAAAGTATTTTCCCTTCTTAAAGCAAAATAACCTTTAAACATTGGGATTCATTCATATTCCCAAAGTGCCATCCCCAATTAATCCATAAACCTCCAGATTAACATACATCCCTAGATGATACAGGCTTGAAAATCATACCCCTATATTTTTCAAAATATTATAACAACTGAATTCTTTGTTATTACAGAATTTCTAGAATTATTTCCCTTCACTAAACTCTCCTGAAAACAACTATTTAGAAGGTTTTAAAATGATAGACATCTCCTTCTTTTTCCTTAAAGCAAATTAACCCTTAAACACTGGAATTCATTAACTAAGTTGGTGCCAAATGTCCTCATTCTCAAATATTGCCCAGAATTCCTAGATATTACAAGTTCCTTAGTCAAAAAGTGTTATAATGGGAGGATACTTGGTTTCTATAAATTACATACCCAATTAAATTTACCTTATCACAATAATAAGGTTTACCAGGATTTTAAAAACTTTTCCCATAAGAATTCCTCTACACAGAAAACCACACAAAATTGATAAGAATTCATGACTATTTGGTTTCAAAAGTTCTTGTTTCAATTAATAACCTCAATTTCTTAATTAACTACTATTCTTAATCTAACAACATCTAGATTATAAGAACAATTATTTTAATCACTAGTGTTAACATTTAACTTTAATCACTAGTGGTAACATTAACATAATTTCTAAGGCTCAATACCCTTAGCATTGTAAAAGAAAAGATTACTGCTCATAAAACCGCATTTTAACATTTCACAATGTATCCTGAATTGAGAGAGATTACAAGAGGACTCAATAAGACCTCTGGATAAATACTTGATTTATAGCAAAAACAATTTCAATTGAACTTCTAGACAAAAGTTGAAAGTTATAATTTCTTAGGTTACAGCAATTGTCCAACTTCTTAAACTAATACAACTCTTAACAAAAGTTATACTATATAAATGTAATGCCCTAAACATTATTATGTATGAAAAATTTGAACTACTCATTTCAGTCTAGGTAAATGCATTTCTAAACCAAATATGACAGTTTAAAATTATCCAATTTTCATCACATCCTTTAAAAGCACCCAATTCACATGTATCAAACTCAGATTAAAATTGAATAACAGTCTTTTCAAATTACAAAATCTAAGAATTTTAGAAATATAATTTCAGGAATACAGAAACAATAAATTTCAGATTGCAATTCCAGATTATCACATATAGGAATTATTGATCCTATAACTTCTGATATTTCTATATTAATACATTAATATATAAATATATGCATAATATATAAATACATTAATATCTTAAATACACTTTACTTATTTAGCTGTATATTCTTTAATGCCCACTACCTCTGGCCAAAGCATGAGGAATATTTGCCTGGCCATGAATAAACTTGCTCCAATCTAATTTTTAAGGTAGTATTTTCTTCAGTGGTCTTTTGGACCTCCTTTTTCATTTGGCTAATTTTGCCTTTCAAGGCATTCTTTTTCTCCTTGGCTTTTTAGAGCTCTTTTGCCATTTGAGTTAGTCTATTTTTAAGGTGTTTTCTTCAGTATTTTTTTTCAGGATTTTTTGGGTCTCCTTTAGCAAGTCATTGACTTGTTTTTCATGGTTTTCTCACATCATTCTCATTTTTCTTCCAAATTTTTCCTCTACTTCTCTAACTTGCTTTTTCAAATCCTTTTTGAGCTCTTCCAAGGCCTGAAATCAGTTCATATTTTTCTTGGAGGCTTCTTCTGGTTGTATGTTTTGGTGTTCTTTGTCACCAAAGAAAGACTCCAAAGTCGGAGACTGAATCTGAGTCCGTTTTCAATGCCTGGCCATGTTCCCAGCCAAGTTACTTGACTTTACATTTTCATTGGTGTATGACAGCTTATAGAGTAAAGTGTAATTTGTTCCAAGCTTGAGGTGATGTGCTGTTGTTTTCAGAGCTCTTTCTATACAGCCAGGTCTGCCACACCAGCACTCCTCCTTCCCCAGGAACCACCAACCTGGACATGATTCAGATCTTAAGCAGGCTCTGCACTCCTTCTCTGATCTGCCACTTAATTCTTCCCACCAGTTAGGCCTGGGGCCAGATGCAACTGCAGCTGTAGTTCTATAGCTCCACCCCAAAAGCTTTTCCCACTAACCTTCTCCGTTGTCTTTGGTTTTTGTGGGTTGCAAGTCTGGTAACTGCCACAGCTCACTGATTCTTGGCACTGCTCCTCCTGGCTCCTGGTCTGGTTGGTCCTGCTGCTGCCCATACTGGGCTCTGCTCCCTTCTGCTCCCAGCTCTGTGCATGATAGACCTTACCCAGAGACTATGCAGGCTGTCCTGGGCTGGAGCCCTGCATCCTTCTGCTATTTTGTGGGTTCCGCAGTTCTAGAATTTATTTAGAGCCATTTTTATAGGTTTTTGGAGGGACCTGGCAGGGAGCTCAGGCAAGTACCTGCTTTCCAGCCACCATCTTGGCTCTGTCCCCTTGAACCATACATTTTACCGTGAATAGGGCTATAATAGTAGGTTCATGGACTCCAGAAGTACTGATGCTGCTAAATGTCACAAGCCACTCAAAGGGAAGGTGATCTTGTGTGATTAACAGATGAAAGTTTATATCTGGAAAGAAGACCTGGAGGGCAATCTTCATGTCCATCCAGGATGGAACCCTTCTGACTTAGTTCCTTATTGTTTTCCCTTTGAAAGGAAATATTTCCTACTTGAGTTAGGCTATGAGATCTAATTTTTGTATAATTGGTGTCTCAACAAGAATCGGGGTGATTTTATTTGAAGCATAATAGCCCATACTTGCCTACTCTGTTGGTCTTTGTTTTGGTTAATTTTGTTGCTAGTTCTGTCTACTTTAGGTTTAAGTACCCTACACTTTCAGATGACTGCCTAAGCACCTAGCATGCCTGGAATTCCTGCCAGCTTGCTAAATAACTGACCTCTGGAATGGCACTCTTGGGGCAGGGACTGCTCTACGTCCAATTTCAGCAGGAAGAAGCTATGGAAAACGAAACCTTCACTCCTTACCCCAAGATTTTGAGCCTCATTCATTCAAAGGGAAGAATGATGATATTGTTCTTTGTATTTATTTTATATTATCCTTGCTATAGTGTTTTATTGTTATGGTATTTTTGACAGCAGTTTCCCATTGACCTGTGCAATGGACGTGAAAGATCTTGGGGCCAAAAGTAAAGGCAATCAGTGCATGGGAAGATCTTCCCCACCCATTTGAGTGGGCTTTGGGGGCAGGGCTCTCAGGATCCTGTGGCAAGTGGCTAGGACTGGAGCCAATATAAGCTTGTGGTGGTAGGAGCTTGCTGAATGGTTGGAACAGAGCTAAGAGGCAGTTGGAGAGGCAGTTGGTGAGGCAGTTGGAGAGAGCAGTTAAGAGCTGAAGGAGAGAAGAAGCCATCAGCTACCTGGAAGACAGCTTGGAGATTGCAGCAGAAGTTCCAGCGATGGTGGCAGGTGTTACAAAAAGGCAGGACTGATCCTCGTGGAGACAAGAGAGTGCTGAGCAAGGGCTTGAAGCCAGTGTGTGGTTTTCTTGCTGGAAGGCCCTGGCATTGGGGGGGAGGAGGAGCACCGGTATGGCTTGGCTTGCTGCCATAATGTTTTTCTGTGGCCTCCTGGTCACTATTGTGAGATGTGCATACTAGTTTTGGAAGATTCTTGCCAGGATGTCAAACTGGGGACACTGGTCCATGGGTCTGCTACTTTTGAGTTTCAACAAATGTTTTAACTCCTCTGCCTTCTACTTAGAGAATTCCTTTTATCCTGTGATTCTGGACCATTCAGGCATATTCATGGTTATCTTTGAAGTCATGAATTCTGCTTTACTAATATAGGGATGAGAGAGGAATATACTGAGAGAGGGAGAAAGGGAGAGATGGAGAGATAGAATGGGGTAAATTATCTCACATAAGAATGGCAAGAAAAAGCAGTTCTGTAGGAAGGGGAGAGGGGGCAGGTGAGGGGAAGTGAGTGAATCTTGCTGTCTTCAGAATTGACCTGAGGAGTGAGTAACATATGCACTCAATTGTGTATCTTACCCTACAGGAAAGAAGGAGTAAGGAGATAAAAAATGGAGGACGATAGAAGGGAAGGCAGTTAGGGAGAGGAGGTAATCAAAAGCAAACACTTTTGAAAAGTGACAGGGTCAAGGGAGAAAACTGAACAAAGAGGGATAGGATAGGAAGGAGAAAAATATAGTTAGTCTTTCACGACATGAGTATTGTGGAAGGGTTTTATATAATGATACATATGTGGCCTATGTTGAATTGCTTGCCTTATTAGTGGGGAAGGAACAGGGGAGAGAATTTGTAACTCAAGATTTTAAAAACATGTTCAAAAAAAAGTTTTTGCATGCAGCTAGGAAATAAGATATACAGTCAATGGGGCATAGAAATCTCTCTTGCCCTACAAGATAGTAAGGACAAAGGGGTTGGGGGGAGTGGGTTGACAGAAGGGAGGGCTGACTGTGGAGCAGGGCAATCAGAATATATGCTGTCTTGGAGTGGAGGGGAGGGTAGAAATGGGGAGAAATTTTGTAGTTCAAACTCTTATAAAAATCAATGCTGAAAATTAAAAATTTTAAATAAATTTTATAAAAAGAAATGACAAAATAATATAGCAAGCATCAAAACTACTACCTTCTGGCTAAGAAATAGAATGGTGGATCAGTGGAATAGGTTAGGTATAGAAGACACAGTATTCAATGACCATGGTGATCTACTATTTGAAAAACCCAATGAATCTAGCTTCTAGGATAAAAACTCACTATTTGACAAAACTGGACAAATTGGAAAATACACTGGCAGAAACTAGGCTTAAAGCAATATCTTACACCATATGTCAAAATAAAATTCAAATGAGTGTGCAATTTATATTTATTTATCTATCTATTATTTTTCATACTTTTCTTTAAATTAATTTATTTTTAATTTTCAGCATTAATTTCCACAATATTTTCAGTTCCAAATTTTCTCCCCCTTCTCTCCTCCACCTTCCCCAACAAAGACAGCAGGCAATTGATATAGGTTCTACATATGCATTCACACTAAACATATTTCCCTGTAGTCAAATTGTAAAGAAATATAAGCAGTTGCACAAAGCATGAGAATGAAGAAACAAAACAAACTAAAAAAAAAGAAAGAGAGGAAATAATTTGCTTTATTCTGCATTCAGACTCCATAATTCTTTCTCTGGATGTGGATAGTTTTTTCCATTATGACTCTTGGAGTTTTCTTAGAACCTTGCATTGCTGAGAAGAGCCAAGCCTATCAAAGTTAGTCATCACAGATACTGTGTGTTTATAATCTTATATTATATTCTCCTGGTTCTGCTCCCCTCACTAGACATCAGATCATATAACTCTTTCCAGGTTATTATGAAGTTTATTTGCTCCTCATTTCTTATAGTACAATAGTATTCCAAATGATGAGGTTTCGGGTTGTCGGGTGCTTGAGACCTCAAAATATCTACATGCCAGGTCCTACTGAATGAATCTGACTCAAGCCTTCTCAGCCAAGAAAAAAGACAAAGTTTATTTAATGTTTTGCCATATTGGGTTGTCTTAAGAAATCTCACCAGATTTAATCTACTGAGCTAGATTGAATCTGAGCACCTTCATGGAGGCAAGATGAGACTTATATATAGAAAGATTATGGGAAGGGTTGAGGGGTGGTGCTGAGTAGTCTGGGATGAGAATAGGAGGGGTTTAGAGCAGACTGGAGTCACTGAGGTGAGGTCAGAGTCCGGGGTGTAAAATAGCTGAAGGCTAAGTGGAGATGAAAGACAATAGAGCACTGGAGTAACAGAGCTGGGATATAGATATTTTGATCAGCATCAAGGGTGGAAAACACCTAGAAGAAGGCAATCCAGCAGTAGCCAGATAATGGAAGGCTAGGCTAGGCTATTTGGGCATGGAAAGCCAAATCAATTGGGAAGATTCAGGGTGAGGTTCAAGGGGGTTCCCACAGTCTAAACCTCATCAATATTCCATTACAACCATATACCGCAACTTCATTAGCCATTCCCCAACTGATGGGAATCCCTTCATTTCCAATTCTTTGCTACAACAAAAAGAGCTGCTATAAATATTTTTGAACACATGGGTCATTTTCTTACTTGTATGATGTCTTTGGGACACAGCACTACAAGTGGTATTTCTGGGTCAAAGGGTATGCAAATTATTATAGACCTTTAGGCAAAGTTCCAAATTGCTCTCCAGAAAGGCTGGGTCAGTTCACACTTCCACCAACAATGACTTAGTATTCCGATTTTCCCAAATGCTCTCCAGAATTTATCATTTTCTGGTTTTGTCATGTTAGCCAATCTGACAGGTGGGATGTGGTACCTGAGAGATTTTTGATTTGCATTTCTCTAATCAACAGTTATTTACAGCATTTTTTTTCATATGACTATAGATATCTTCACTTTCTTCCTCTGAAAATTACCTGTTCATATCTTTTGTCCATTTATCAATTGGGGAACAGTTTGTACTCTTATAAATTGGAGTAATTTGTATAGTATAGAAATGAGTCCTTTACTAAGACATTGGTTTTAAAAATTCTTTCCCAATTTTCTGCTTCCCTCCTAATCGTGGTTGCATTGGCTTTGTTTGTACAAAAACTTTTCAAATTATCCATTTTGCATTTCATAATTCTCTCTATCTCTTCTTTGGTCATAAAATCTTCCCTTCTCCATAAATCTGACACATAATCTATTCCTTGCTCTCCAAGATCGCTTTTAGTATTAGCATTTGTATTGAAATCATGAAGCCATTTTGACTTTATCTTGGCATAAGGTGTAAGGTATTGTTCTATGCCTTGTTTCTGCCATACTATTTTCCAGTTTTCCCAGCAGTTTTTTGTGAAATAGTGGGTTCTTATCCCAGAAGCTGGACTCTTTAGGTTTATCAAAGAGTAGATTATTATAATCATTGACTACTGTTTCTTGTGTACCTAATCTATTCTACTGATCCACCACTCTATTTCTTAGTCAGCTGTAGAAACAACCTGGCTAGCAGATTCCGTGGCTGTAAAAGACCAACAACAGGCATCACACAGAAAGCTTCCAACACAGGTTGGTTGATCAGCCTTTCTAAGGAAAGCACCCTATTGATTACCTTTGGAAGCCTTTACAAAACCATGAATGGTTATCAACTAATATTTTGAGAACCTCTCCACATTTTAAAGTCTTTACAATGAGGAATATTCTTTAGATGCAGGCTAATCCTAGGCCCTGCTAACTTTCTGAGTAGGTGCTGGAAAATTATATTTGAAGAATCAAAAAAGCAGGACCCCTTGTGTATGAGAAGAATATTGTGAAGTGACCATCTCATACACTAAAAGCTCACATAAAATATATATTCCCAATAATGCTCAGCACGATGTCTGGTAGTTATATAAATTAGCAAGGAACTCCATTACACCTAAGTCACTACTGGGCTTATTTCATAAATGGGAAGTAATAAATCTCTTAAAATAATATTCTCTCCATCATAATCTGAATGAGTCATTCTCTGTAATAAATATTTCCAACCTCACTTGTATTCAGTTCATGTACCTCAGTGGCACTGGTTATTGGCTTAATGAGGGGATCACTTTAGCATTTATAAAGAAATCATCTAAGTTCTTTTGTGTGGGAAGCCAACATTTGGCAATGTTTACAAAATACTTTCTGGATGGACAGATATTGCTGATCACATAGAGAATGAGCTCTTAGCTTTTTTTATGTTAACCACAACTACATGCACTTAAATAAATACATGGTAATATATTTAGCCAAGATGGGAAAGATTACTGGATAATCATTTTAAAAAATAACAATGGGTTGTGTAACATAAAAGAAAAAGCTTTTCTTCTTAGAGATATGGTTTATTGAAACAATTAAAATGGGAAAAAATTCAGAGGTTATTTTGTACATAATGTGTCACCATCTGGTAGAAATATAGAAGGAAGATTAGCATATATTATTTACATCTACAGGGTTTTGATTTGTTGGTTTATATTAGTGCATTTAGCTTTCAAAGTGTGAAATGAGAAAGGATGATTTGTTAAAGATTTAATACATAGGCTTTTATAGTCTGTGTTAGATTTTTTAAAAAGTCATTGCACATGATCACAGAGTATTAAAAAAATCACTACTCATATAAATGTATGTACATATGTATGAAAATCATATATTCTTTATCAATCTAAATTTATAGAACATTTACATGCAAAGTTAAAAATAAAAGAAACAAATTCTCTTTACCCAATAATCATTCTGAAGCTACCTGAGAGTTTTGTATAGATCAAATTTATCCAGACATTTCATGATGAGCTATTTTGAAGTTTTTTTTTTATTTTATAGTTTTTACATTCTACCTATCAGCCATCCCAACTGAAGGAATGGGAAAGGTGAAAGCATTGAGGTGGAAGGGAAAGTTAAAAGACTGATGTGCTGACCGTGTTTCTCCTCCATTCACCCTCTTGCAAGGAGTAAAAGAAATTGATTAAAACTGACAGCTTCCTCTTTTAATTTAAATCCTAAATTAGAAGTAAAGTAATGATTACTCAGACCTTTTTGGTTCACTAATCTATGCTTGTCTAGAACTTGTCTAGAACTCACACACAATAATCCAGATGCTTGACTTGCTTCATCTTTTGGAGTATGAGCTATGGACATTACAGATAAAAAATGAAGGCCCTATGTGACATTCCAAGAGAATCTGACATTTGTTAAGGAAAATTAGGTGAGAATACTTGCTTAGTTGATCCAGTGTTCTGTTACCAGAATGCCAAAAGCAAAGAAGCAGAAAATTATTTTTATACCTAATTCCAAAAGATCTTATCTTCACTTATATTTCTCTTTATAGTGTCCTATTGTATCAGTAATTGAAATGGGACTTTCTTTTACTGTTTTCTCTTTTAGCACTTATTTAATCAAGTGCCCTTGAAGATTCTGGCTTTTGTTTCTTTGATTGGATCAGGAGCCTTTGAGGACCTCATTGCCTCAAGGGAAAGCTTGTTTTGCATGGGTTTGAGTCACATGTTTTTGATGCCAGAAGCTTTTAGGCCACATGGGTTTGAGTCAAATGCTGTGACTCCCTTTGACTCTGAACAGGATATATAAACCCAGAGGTTGGTGTTTTCCCTTGGGGCTCCCACTCACTAGAAGAGTGGTGTGTAACTCTGGGCAAGCTGTTTTAACTGACCCCTGCCTTTGCTAACCCAGGTGTTGGTTTGTATTTGGTATGTTTATAATGTATGTTTGTAATTTGTTTGTATTTGCTTTGAAGTTCAGGTTGCTGGCTTTTCCTGCTGAACTAAGTGAATGATATTTGTATGTGTGATTAAAGTAAGATTGTTAACCCCTTAAAGTCACTTTCCTTAGTAAAGCAGATCAAAAGAACTTGTGTTAGCAGCTTTCTGTGAGCTGGTCTTGCTGGGTGTTACACCCCACAACAGCTGCCAGCTGAATTTTTGTTAAACTTATTTACTACATAATCAAAGAATGCTAGAAACCTTACAGATCATTTAGCTCAACCCTTCATTTTATAAATAAAGAAATCAAAGTCTGGAAAAATTAAGTGGTTTAGCTTAACTCACAAAGTGTAATATCTAGTTCTTAAGACTAGTTAAGAAAGTTCTATGTTCTTTCCCATATATTGCATATCATTATTTTTTTTTCACTCCAATAATTTAGTGAATATTTATCACCTACTATATAATCAAGGAATCATGAGGAATAGCACTGTGGCAAATATGACTTAGTTTAGGATGCCTTTCAGGAACTTAAAATCTAGTTAGAGACAAGGTCCAAAACAAAAAAAAAATAAGAGCTAAAAATTATTTAGAATTTAAGGTTAGCAAGGAATGCATTTCACACCCATTGCTTTACTTTGTTCTCACAATCATCTTGTGCAGGCATTATCATTGTCATTTTACAAATGAAATGTAAGATAAATGGAGCATTTATTAAGTGTTTACTACTACCAAACACTGTGCTAAATGTTAGAAATATAAATTCAAGCCAAAGTAAAATCAGTCTCTACCCTCAAGTAGCTTATAAATGAGAGGAAAAGGTAAGGAGTAGAGAAAGGAAATATTAGTGAAGTCTTACTTTAGGAGTAAGCAAGGAGATTGAGATGCATGGCTGCATTAGACACCTCCTCAAATGGAGGTTCGAGAAAGGAGCTCATCAATTGGAGAAGGGAGCCATACGGCCTGAAGCATTCCTCACTGAGAAATCTGATGGAACAGGAACATCTTTCAGGGTAAGAATTTTGCTAGAGTAGAGAGAGACACAGAGTTTGGAGAGCAGGTGAGTAAACCAAGGCTCAGTGAAATTTTGACTTGCCTATGGTCACACATCTATTAAATGTCAAAGGGAGAGATCAACGTCTCCAAATTCATGAAAAATAACAGTACATTTGTTTCATAAAAGGCAGTACGAGGTAAATACTTAATTAGAGGTATAGGTAATGGGACTTAGGAAAAGGAAAAGATCACTTCATATTTTGTTAGTTTAGACTGAACTGGGAAAGCTTCTCAGTAGTTTATCTTTATTGGAGATGTAGGACTTACAGAAGAACAACAGGTTTATTCTAGGGAGAAGGGATAGTTTGATCAAAAAAAATTGGTATCAGGAAATACATCGAGCTTCCCTATTTGACTAGAACAGAGGTTCTCCACAAATAAATAGTTCAAAAGTAGTCTGGGACAAGATTACAGCAAGTACCAAATAACAGACTAAGGAACTGTTCTTCTAAAGAGATGTTATTTTTTTCAATAGATAATACATAGAAGTACCAAAGCACTTGGAAATCTGTCTAGCTTTCTTTTCCCCATCACAGACTTGAACAGAAGGATATCATCTGCCCTTCGTTTATCTACATATAATAGCACTAAAGTTTCTTAGACTAAGCTCCCCTTGGGCGATAATGTCAACTATTCCCATTCTTCTAGACTCTTCTCTTTTCTTTTCTAATAAAGGCCTTAGACAAAGTTTGAAGAATTCCTAGACCTCTGGTGACCATTCCTATTCTCATCATCACCATATTCCTACTATGCAGGGAGCTTTTACCCCCCTGAAAATAGTCCCCAAAGACAGGTCCTCATCTTCACCACAACCACTTTTTTCTGGATGTCTAATTGCTGATTAGTTGTTACTGCTGCTTTTCCCTGTTACCACCACTAATTTTTGCTATCATGACAGCCTCTACTTCTAGTACATTTGATTTTTGTCTCTTTTGCATGCTGGTTTTAGTTTTTATTCCTTATTTCATTTAAAATTGAATTACGATGGAAAAGACTGGCTTGTCATACTTAACACAAATCAGTTGGTGTGTCTCTTTTTATCTTTCCTATAATGAAGCACATGGAAAAGGGTGTAAAAATGTTCATATTTGTAACTTTACTCAATAGTGCCTATTATTTCTATCTACTTGCATCCCCAATACAAACATTTTTGATGTTGAGTAGATGCCAATACAGAATGTGCTTTATCTATCTGATATCTATAACTCTGCTACAAGACCAGTCTATCTCATTTTTCAAACAGGCATTTCTTTTATGTGTTTCATGACACTTTTTTGCACATAATTTATTGTTATGGATATGCTGCATCCTGTTCATTCCCAACATTTATCTCTCCCTGATTTTTCATTGACCTACAGTTTTGATTGCTCAAGGGAGACAAAAATGCTCTATGGATTTGGAGTCAAAGATCCTGGGATTATTTTATTGGTATTCCATTTACTACCTTTGTGGCCTAGAGGAGGTCATTTAACTTCTCAGGAAATCTGTTTCCTCACTTGTTAAATTACGAGGTTAGAATAGATTGCCTTACTTCCAACTTTCAGGGGTCACAATTTCAGAGTGGATCCCAGTCAAGCTTTACTCTAGTCCTCTTCCTACCCAATGAACTTCTCCCCCTCCTTGTCTCCTGCTTTGCTCCCACTCATTTATATCCCCCATTAATATGTTCTGTTCCCACATTAGAATATAAGTTAATTATCAATAAGTGATGTCTTATTTCTTTGCATTTCTATCCCAGTGTGTAGAATAGTGTTTGCCACAAAGTAAGTGTTAAATATATAGCTAGCTAGTTAGCTTGCTGTGACCTATTTACCTATCTATCTCTATCATTGGTCTGTCTATATCTGTCTGTATCTATCATCAATCTGTCTCCTTTTCTTTCTCTTTGATCCTATGATCTTCCCAGATATGGATCTGCTTGCTGCTACAGCTCACCACCTTCTCCCCTCAAACCAGCAGTATTCCCCATCTTCTGTTTTATTTCAATAAAAGATAAGATGTACGTTTAGCTTATCCCTTCCACTTGAAAGAATTCTCCAGTTCTCCCTTCTGCTACCAATAAGCAGACTAAAAGGAGTTGCTGATTACAATTATATACCTAAACTTGACCAAATGTTCCTCTAAATCATATTTGGGAAATATTCCCCTTCTCATATTCTGATCTTTCAATAGAGAACCTAGAAATAATTATAAAATAAATATTCAGAATATATAAATTCTATAAAAACAACAACAAAAAAAAAACTTAAGAGATGAAATTCTTCCAGCCATTCAAGATGTAGCATCAGTGAAGGGGACAGAAGAAATATCAAAAGATAAAACAACATATTAGAAGAATTATGGAGGATTATAATTTGGTTAAACACACATTAGGAGAGATGATAGGATAATTAGTAAAATTATAAAATGACTTGGAAGGCCTGAAAAAATGAATTGTAGTGACAATATAAAGAATACGTGTAGTAAAGAAAATGGTAATAGTTAACAAAAATAAAACTGAATGAAAATCCCACAATGGGATAAAACTGAGCAAAGTGACTAATGGAAATTAAGGACAAACTAGATTTGGGAGACAAGTTAAGAAGTAAAAATGTTGGAGTTCAGTCCAAGAAGGTATTTCCCTACACCAGAAATGCTACTTTTGAAAACCACACGAGAAGGAATTTTTTCTAGAATAAGTATGATTGTACCATTCCCTGCATGTGTGTAAGGGCAAAAAAAGAGCAAAAAAGTGGGATTTTTTTTCTTTATTTTTCTTTTGGAGTCCTTCTAAGCACTAAGCAAATCAAGTGCCTTTGACTGAGTCTTGCCTTTGATTGAATCAACAGTCTTTGATTGAGTTGAGAGTTTTAGTTGAAAACAGTATATATTTCTTGGAGGGAGAGGTGTAGGGGGAGAGAGAAACAGAGCTGAGAAAGAGAAGCAAGTGTGAGCAGGCTGGGGGAACTTGATTGTGGGGAGGCTTAACAGAAAGAATGTTTGTGATGTTGGCACTCTCTCAGTTGATCTGTGTTAACTCCTCAGAAAGAAGTTCTGTTTGTTGATCTGTGTTGATTGCTCAGACAGGGGTCAGTCTGTTTATCTGTGTTAATGTGTTGATCTGTGTTAATGATGGTGCTTATAATGTATGTAAATATTGTTTTAGCCCTGTTAACCTTTGTTTTCCTAGGAACAGAAGCTGTGGGCAGAAACCCTTAGAGCCTGTTGTCAGGCAGGAGCAGGAAGAGCTTGGAATGGAACAGTTCCCATGAGCTGAGAAAAGGAGCAGGAGTAGAGAGCTGCCTGTGTTTGAACTCAGGCAAGAGCTGGGAGTGGTCAGCCCATGAAGAAGGAAGCACAGAGTTTGGAAGTCAGCTTTGAGTCAAGGTGAAAGAGGACTTTATTTGCACACTCTGTATTGACTGAGGAGATTGTGACTTACTGTGACCTAGAGGTAGATGGTGTTTGTATTTTCTGCTACCTCTTAAGGATGATATGTTGTGCTAGGGAAGACCCTGGCCTGGGACCCCCTAGTTGTATTAACAAGTATTTTGGGGAAATTTTATTGAATGCAGTGATATATGTCATGTGTCATATGACATGCTGAGTGTTATGATAGATATATAGATATAGATATACATACACACATATATAATGTATGTATATAATACATATACACATATGTGTATATGTATATGTGTATACAAACATATATATATATATGTATGTATGTATGTATAATGGAATGATGTGTTTTGCTTAAGGATGTTGCTATGAACATTATGGTTTAGTTTATTGAACAATGTTTAGTTCTGACTAAAGAAAAAGTTCATCATACTATGTGATTTGACCCTTAAAATTATCCACAGAAGCAATCCTCAAGTGTTCTGCCATGATTGGTATTACAATGTGGAGAGAATATTCAATACAGTAGCACAGATAAAGGTTAAGAGTGATTGATTAGATGACATAATTTTTAAATTATGGAATTAAAATTTAAGCTTTCATGAATCCAGTTATCTCACTGTTATTTATCATCTAAATTAGAAATGTAAATTATTTAATTTAACAGATTTAACAAATAAATTACATGTAGAAGGTTAAGGTAGATTTAATATCCATAGGTAATATCAAGAATAATGACAAAAATATGACAGATTAATAGAATTTCTTAATTTATACTGATAAAATATTCTAAATTGTCTTATTAAAATAGAGAATGAGTTGAGAATGCCCCCACTCAAAAATGACTATGTTATTTACAGGTAATTCATTTAATGTAATCTATATCTATATCTATCTATCATTTGTCTATCAAGTTAGAGATCTATCTATGTAGCCATCATTCTATATGGCTAGATTTAAAATAAAAGTTTGATCTAAGATACTAATTAACAAATATCAAGATGTAGGTGTACCAGTAACAAAATCTGGTAAAGTGGAATTTAATTAGAAAACTTTGAAAAGAACAAAGGTATTATAAAATGTTCCTCTACTGGAATCTTAAGGTCAAAGGGGCAGCCTAAATTCCTTAGTGGTATTGTCCTCTCAGATCTCCATTATGTCTTAATCCCCGACTCCATCTCTTTTTCCTCCATGACTTATCCATACCTTTAGACCTTTTTGCCAGGTTAAGCAATCACTCCATAGTGTGATGGCTTTTCTAGGAAATTGAGCAAAACTGCAAATTTCAGAGACTTAAAGAGGAATCCATTCCTTTTTGCCTACGGAGAAAAGAGCAACTGTTCCAAAGCATATGTCATAGAAAAAACACAGACAAAACACAGAAATATCTAAGTGAAATTTATGAATGTTTACAAAATATAAACTGCCAAGATTAACAGAAGAGAAAAATAGAATAGTTTAATGACCCAATCTTTAAAAAATAAATTGAAAAAAAATCAATTAACTCCCTAAGAAGAAATCTTCCAAACCAAATTACAAGTGATTTCTACAATTATTTAAGGAGCAATAAATCTTAATCCCAATAGTTTATGAAAATATTTTTATAAATTCAGTAAAGAAGGAGTCCTACCAAATTATTTTTGTGACACAAATATTGTTTTGTTGCCCAAACCAAGGAGAGCAAAAACAGAGAAAGAAAACTATGGAGCAATTTCCTTAATAATATCAATGCAAAAATTTCAAATAAAATATTAGTAAAGAGATCACATCAATATATCACAAAGATCATACACTGTGACCAAGTGGGATTTATACCAAAAATGCAGAGCTATCTCAATATTAGGAAAACTACCAGCATAATTAACCACATCAATAACATAGGCACTGAAATTCATATGGTTATCTCATGAGATGCAGAAAAAGCAATGAATACAACACCCATTCCTATTAAAAAGACTATAAAATACAGAAGTCCATGAAGCCTTTCTTAAAATGTCTATCTAAAACCAAGGCCAAGAAATATTTATAATAGAGGTGAACATGAAAACTTCCCAGTGAGATTAGTGGTGAAGTAAGGAAGTCCATTATCAGCACTATTATTCAATATTGTACTAGAGATGCTAGATGTAGCATAAGAAAAGAAAAAGAAATTGAAGGAATAAAAATAGCCAATGAAGAAACAAAACTATCTCTCTTTGCAGATGATATAGCAGTATACATAGAAAGCCCTAGAGAATCAACTATGAAACAATTAATAACATTATCAAAGATGTAGGGTATAAAATAAACCCTCATAAATGGTAATGTCTATATATTACCAATAAATACCAGCACCAAGTGATAAATTCCTTTCAAAATTATTGTTATTGTTTAGTCACATCAGTCCTGTCTGACTTTTTTATGCCATTTGGGGTTTTCTTGGAGAGAAAAATAGAATGGTTTGCCCTTTTATTCCAGTTCATTTTACCGATGGGCAAAATGAGGCAAATATGATTAAGTAACTTGCTCAGGGTCACAAAGCTAGTAAGTGTCTGAGGCCAGATTTGAAGTCAGCAAGATTAGTCTTCTTAACTCCAGAACCAATACTCTATCCACTATACCTCCTTCTTCCTTTTCCTTCAAAATAGCTTGATCCAACATAAAATATTTGGAAGTCTATCTGTCAAGACAAACACAGGGGTTGTACATACACAATTACAAAACACTTTTCACACAGATAGAGACTGAAATAATTTGAGATATATAAATTGCTTATTGGTAAGCTGAGCCAATGTAATAAAAATAACAGTGGTATTTTTAAGTTATTTAAAGTTATTTTATAAGTAAATTTGCTTATTCAGTGCCATGCCAATTAAACTAACAAAGACTTATTTATAGAGCTAGAAAAATTTATCTGGGAAGCAAAAGGTCAGGAATATGCAGATAATAAATTTAAAAAAAATGAGAAGAAAGGCAGTCTATCAGTCACCAGTTTCAAACTATATTAAAAATTGGAAATCATCAAAACAATATGATACTGGCTAACAAATTCAATGGTGGAACAGAGGAATATATTAGGTACACAATACACAGTATTAAAGCATCATAGTGACTACTGTTTGATCAACCCAAAAATCCATGATTTTGAGACAAGAACCCAACATTTGACAAAAATGGCCAGGAAAATTGAAAAGCAGTTTGGCAAAAACTAGTCAAAGGCCAACATCTGAGACCACATACCAAGATAAGGTCAAAATGTATAAATGATAGGTGATATCAAATGTAATTTAGGGGAGCATGGGAAAATGTACCTATAAGAAATATAGATAAGGGAAGAATTTATTATCAAACAAGAGGCTGAGAGGATCCCAGGAAGCAAAATGGGGATAATTTTGGTTACATGAAATAAAAAAAACAATACAGCCAAAATTAAAAGAAAACAGAAAACTGGTGGAAAATTATTGACAAGTTTCTCTAATAAAGGCCCCATTTCTCAAATATGTAAGGAACTGAACCAATTTTATAAAAATGAGAACCATTTCCCAGTTTAAAAGTCATCAAGGGATTTGAAAGGCAGTTATTAGAAGAAGAAATCAAAGCCAGCAACAATCACATAAACATGTTATAAATCAATACTAATTACAGAACTATACATTAAAAGGAGTCTGAGGCAATACATTATGTCTTCAGATTAGCTAACATGACAAAAAAAGGAAAATGACAAATGCTAGAGGGGATGTGGAAAAACTAGGATATTAATGCACTGATAGTTGAGTGGTGAACTAGTCCAATAATACTGGAGAGCAATTTGTAACTATGCCGAAAGGGCTCTAATATTCTGCATACCCTTTAACCAATAATATCACTACTAGGTACAAAAAATTTTGAAGGGATAAGGATCTACATTTACAAAAAAAGAAATTTTAGCAGCCCTTCTTGTGGTGGCAAAGAACTGGCACCTGAGAATATGCCAATCAATTGGGAAATGGCTGAACAAGTTGTGATATGTGACAACATATTATTGTGCTATAATAAATATTGACTTCAATAATTTCAGAAAAAACTGGGGAAGACATACAAACTTATGCAAAATGAAGTCCACAGTTCCTTGAGAACATTGAACATCCTAACTGCAATATTTTTTTTTTTTTTGAATTTCATAGTTTTTATTTAACATTTTAGTTTTCAACATTGATTTCCATAAGATTTTGAGTTACAAATTTTCTCCCCATTTCTACCCTCCCACCCACTCCAAGATGGTATATATTCTGTATGCCCCATTCCCCGGTCAGCCCTCCCTTCTATCAGCCACTCCCCCCAATCCCCTTTCCCTTTATTTTCTTGTAGGGCAGGAAAGATTTCTATGCCCCATTCCCTATATATCTTGTTTCCCAGCTGCATGCAAAAAAGAACGTTTTTGAACATCTGCTTTTAAAACTTTGAGTTCCAAATTTTCTCCCCTGTACACTTGCCAACCAATCTCACTAGGAAGGCAAGCAAATCAACATAGTTCACACATGTGTCATTGTGTAAAACACTTCCACAGTACTCATGTTGTGAAAGGCTAACTATATTTCCTTCCATCCTATCCTGTCCCCCTTCATTCAATTTCCTCCCTTGACCCTGTCCCTTTTCAAAAGTGTTTGCTTTTGATTACCTCCTCCCCCTATCTGCCCTCCCTACTATCATCCCCCCTTACTTTCCTGTGGAGTAAGATACCCAGTTGAGTGTGTATGTTATTCCCTCCTCAAGTTGAATCCACTGAGAGCAAGATTCACTCATTCCCCCTCACCTGCCTCCTCTTCCTTTCCAACAGAACTGCTCTTTCTTTCCACTTCTATGTGAGACACTTTACCACATTCTATCTATCCCTTTCTCCCACTCTCAATATATTCCTCTCTCACCCCTTAAATTGATTTTATTTTTTAGATACCATCCCTTCATATTCAACTCACCTTGTGCCCTTTGTCTGTCTATCTATCTATCTATCTATCTATCTATCTATCTATCTATCTACACATACACATGCATATACATACATATATGTATATATATATGTATGTATATGCATACACACACATATGTATATATGTATGTATGTATATTCCTTTCAACTACGCTAATACTGAGCAAGGTCTCATGAATTACACACATCATCTTCCCATGTAAGAATGTAAACAAAACAGTTCAACTTTAGTAAGTCCCTTATGAATTCTCTTTCTTGTTTACCTTTTCATGCTTCTCTTGATTCTTGTGTTTGAAAGTCAAATTTTCTAATCAGCTCTGATCTTTTCACTGAGAAAGCTTGAAAGTCATCTGTTTTATTGAAAATCCATATTTTGTCTTGGACCATGATACTCAGTTTTGCTGGGTAGGTGATTCTTGGTTTTAATCCTATCTCCTTTGACCTCTGGAATATCATATTCCAAGTCCTTTCATCCTTTAAGGTAGAAGCTGCTAGATCTTGTGCTATCCTGATTGTGTTTCCACAATATTCAAATTGTTTCTTTCTGGCTGCTTGCAGTATTTTCTTCTTGATCTGGAAATTCTGGAATTTGGCAACAATATTACTAGGAGTTTTCTTTTGGGGATCTTTGTCAAGAGGCAATTGGTGGATTCTTTCAATTTGTATTTAACCCTCTGGTTCTAGAATATCAGGGCATTTTTCCTTGATAATTTCTTGAAAGATGATATCTAGGCTCTTTTTCTGATCATAGCTTTCAAATAGTACAATAATTTTTAAATTATCTCTCCTGGATCTATTTTCCAGGTCAGTGGTTTATCCAATGAGATGTTTCACATTGTCTTCCATTTTTTCATTCTTTTGGTTCTGTTTTATAATATCTTGATTTCTCATAAAGAAACTAGCTTCCACTTGCTGCAATCTAATATTTAAGGTTGTATTTTCTTTAGTGAGATTTTGGACCTCCTTTTCTATTTGG